>NC_056731.1:173664034-173779779 GCF_019279795.1 Protopterus annectens | reverse complement strand
AAAGATGTTCCACTGCACCAAAGAGGAAGGGGGTTCTACTTCAGGATGTTTCTGGTTCCTTGAAATGATGGTCCTTGGAGACCCATTCTGGAGCTTATACACCTCAACACCTTCCTAAATGTCCCAATCTTCTGGATGTTTTCTCTGCCTACCTTATTTCCCGTCATCCCTCCACAAGCTTTTATGGTCTCTCTGGATATCAAAAATGCTTACCTTCATATTCCCATTCGGCCCTTTTCAGGAAATATTTGCGTTTTTCTATTGCTTCATTAAATTTTCAGTTCTCTGCTTTGCCCTTTGGTCTCTTTATGGCACCAAGGGTATTTACAAAATGCTTGGCTGCTGTGATTGCTTATTGCAGTCTCCAGGCTGTATAGATCTTTCCATATCTGGATGATCTTCTGCTCAAGGCAGTCCTTCCAGAGACATTGCAGCAGAATCTCCGTTTCACTATTTCCCTTCTTCAAAGACTTGGTTTCACAAACTTCCAAAAATCTTTCCTCACCCATTCACAAGACCACGTCTTTTTAGGGGTGCAGAATCCAGATAGATGGAATGTTGGCCTATCTACCCACTCAGAAAATTCAGACTCTAACTATAAATTTTTTCAAGATTTTCTCCCCTCTGCAGTCTCTTACAGCCAGGGAGTTTCTCCACCTTCTAGGGTTCGTGGCATCCACCATCCCCATGTTTACTCTGGCCAAACTTCACATGTGGAAATTTCAGTGGTACCTCAAGTCAGTTTGGAGCCAACGTGCACACCCACTGATCTTTATCCCTCTTCTTCCTTGTCTAAAGAGGGTACTTTGTTGGTGGATTCAACAAATTTCCCTGAACCCCAGGCCTTCTACTCTATCCTTCTCCAATTCAGGAATTGTACATAGATGCCTCAGACACGGGTTGCGGGGCAGCCTTTGCATCCTGGAAGGTTCAAGGCCTTTGGACCCCTTCTCAAAGGAAGGCGCACATAAACATAATGAGCCCTGCTGTTGGCTGTACAGACCTTTCACTCTCTCTTTTTTTTTTTTTTTTCTTCCAGGCCTTCTAAAACTCTTTACAGACATTACATTTCTGTGATGTGTAAACAAACAGGGGGGACAAAGTGATACCTTCTATGCAGGCTAGCCCTCCTGGCATGGGACCTGGCAACTCGGTACCAGGTCTGCCTTCAGGCAGTGTAAATCTTCTCCAATCAGAATGCAGTGGCAGACACACTGAGCAGGTCCATGACTCAATACCACGAATGGATGCTTCACAGGAATGTTTCTGGACATTTTCCACCAGTGGAATATTCCTCATGTGGATTTATTTGTCTCCCCTTTGAACAGACAACATCCAAAGTTGTGTGCCGGAGTCCCAGACCTTCTGGTGTGGAAAGTGGATACCCTTTCTTTCTTGCTGGTGACGCCCTGTTGGCCAAGGCAGCATTGGTTCCCGTTTCTGTATTTAACGAAGGGTAGTCATCACAAGTTACCTCACAGGGTGGATCTTCTCACTCAGAATGAGGGATCTCTCATATACCCACACCTGTCAACTGTGCATCTGACACTGTGTGAGATAGGCTTCTGATTCCTTTTAGACTCCTCTTTTCAGAGGATGTGCATAGGGTTCTGCAGGAGGCTAGAAAACACAATACTAGGAAATGCTCCTTATCCAAATGAGAGGTTTTACCTCTTTCCATCTGGCATCTGTCTTGTAAACTGGACCCATTTTTTGTGGTTGTACCTCTGCTTTTTATCTTGTGTGAATTGCTAAAGGCTGTGAAAGTCATCTGTCAACCATTTCTGCTTCTATGCCATTGTCTTCCCCTTTGGTCTCTAAATTGGAGGTTAAAGTCTTCCTTAAAGGCATCTTTCACATCAGACCTCCCTGGAAGCCTGTCCTCCTCCTTGGGATCTCAGTTTTTTCTTAGAAAAACTCACTGTGGTTCCGTTTGAACCTGCAGCTACAGCTTCCCTGCAACATTGTATTTGGAAGACTCTGTTATATGCTGTCACTTCACAGGAGGATGTCTGAACTCCAATCATTGATGGCTTCTTCTGCCTTCCTGGTTTTCCTTGAGGATAAGGTTTCCTTGTGTGCTAACCCTTCTTTTAGGTCCAGTTGTGAATGAGTTGCCACTTAACCAATCTATTCATTTGTCCCCTTTTTTTCCCCTCTCCACAGTCATCTAGTGACAGAGTTCTACACACCTTGGATGTTGAGACAACTCAGATTTTACTTGGATAAAAGTAAGGCTATCACGAAATCTGATCAGCTTTTTGTTTCTTTTCATCCTCTGGCTCTGGGAATGCATGTTTTCAAGCAGACTATTTCCAATTGGATTTCTAAATCTATTTCCCTGTGTTATTGTTTTCATGTTAAGAGCCTTTCTACTCCTATTAAGGCTCATTCTACAAGAGTTCTGGCTTCTTCTGGTGCTTTTTTCAAAGGTTTGGATACTAACACTTGGATGAAGCTACCTGGTCTTCTGTTCATACCTTCACTAAACATTATAAACTGGATGACCTCTCCAAATCTAGTGCTGGCTTTGATAGAGCCATTCTCCATGGCTTTTTAGAAAGTGCCTCTGCTCCTTCCCCCTCCTTTTCTTCTTCATGATCTTTGGTACTCTCCCTCATACTAAGAATACTGCAACACAAGAATAGAAGGACATGGAACAGTTATGTAAAATCTTACCATGATCATAGATGTCCTTCTCTTCTATGTTGCAATATTCTATCTCTCCCACCTTCCCTCTGGTGTTTTTGTCTTTTCCCCTGGATGTTTGCTTAACCTCATTTGTTATTAGGCTGGTGTTCTTACTGGGGCATTCAGTTCTGAGGATGGTACATGCGGGTGTCACTTTTATGGCCTAGGCTGGCTGCTGACCTACATGTGACGTCCTATGTACCTTGAGTGATAAAATCCGGGATTGTTCCTTTGCCTCTGTCTTTTTCTTAAGATCCCCACCCCTAATATCAGTTCTAGTTACATCCAGTGCCAGAAACTTAAACTTAGAATTCCCTTCAGCCACCACATTGTGTGGTAATGCATTTTCCTGCCCTCCCATTCCTAATGTCTCACAAGTGTTCCAAAATCAATTCCTTAAAGGAACTATTGGTTTTCCCTTTGTAAAAAGCATAACCGAGGGTGCAGAATGGCAAGTAGATTAAATTCTTTGTAGAACAATCTACATAAAACATACACTCAACAGAAAAATCTAAGTGGGGATGTTTAAAAACCATACCAAGTTGTATAGAACTACATACACTACGCCTTCAACAGGGATTGCTGCTGGGACTGAGGAAATCCTCCTAATGCTCCCTTTCTATAGCATAGTTGTCTCTGCAGATTAGGGTTGTTTCTAAAAGAAAACTGGATGAGGTAGATAGCTGTATAGCCTAAGATTGGCAAGCAAGGAAAGGCAAGGGATGACAATATTATGCCCAACAGCTATCTGAGGGAGAGGCATCCCCTATATTTGATCCAAAACATACAGTGAGGGTTCCACTCACATTTTTTGAGTGATGTAAAGACTTTCTGTGATACAGTGAAGAAACACTGGGGGATTTTAACTGTCTCTGAAGAATTGAGTGGAGTTGTATCAGAAGTTCCACAGTTTTCTTCTCTGTTCTACAAATAATTTAATCCACTTGGCATTCTGCACCTTCTGTTATGCTTTTTACATAGGAAAAAACAATTGTTCCTTTAAGGAACAGTTTTTGGAACACTTGAAAGACATTAGGAATGGGAAGCAGGAAAATGTATTGGCACAGCATGTGGTGGCTGAAGGGAACGCCCATAAGTTTCATGTTTCTGGCACTGGAGGCAGTTGGAACTGATATTACAGGCAGGGATCTTAAGAACAAGACAGGCAAGGGAACAAGTCTGGATTTTGTCACTCCAAGCAGATAAGTTTTCCAGGACAAAATGAGGGTTTCCCTGAAGCCTATGTTGAAGGCACACCCACTCTCACATTAAAGTGTGTGTGTGTATACTGTATGTATATATTTTTTATATGAATGTTTTCTAAGTATATTGTTACTTTGTGATGTAAAATTTTTTTATGGTTGTTAAAATTTTTTTACATGCTTCTTGCAACAGGAAATGCTGTCACAGGCTATTGCTGTATAGATGATTCTTTTTAATGTGACAGTCTGATGGAGCGATCTATTATTGTATTGTGAAAGTGCTTTTTAAGTTGAATACATTTAATAACCTATAACCTTGGTGGCCTGGCACTTTATTATGATATTGTTTTTTGTTTAAGTGCCGTCCCTTTATTTTGGTGGTCTTTCGTTGTTTTTTAACATCTATATAACTACCAAAAGATGCTTGCTGTTTACAGTTGGACATAGCAAAAAAGTAATGTCATATTAGCAGTGAGGGTGAAAAATAATGCTTTGTGCTGGTATGCTTTGTCAGTTAAGCAGTTAAAAAATTGACAGTCTACCATGATAGCAGGAGATGTTGTTTTCACATATATATTTTTTTAGTAATATTGTAAGTGTTCGGTTTATAATAGAGGCAACAGTTGTAGTAATCAGGAAAGGATGTTGTCAGGGTGGCCACAGTGGTGCAGCGATTAGCGCTGCCTCCTCACAGCAAAAGGTTCTCCAGTTCGATCCTCGGCTAGGGTGCCTTCTGTGCAGAGTCTGCATGTCCTCCATGTGGTCGCGTGGTTTTCCTCCCACATCCCAGAGACATGCTGTAGGTGGATTGGATATTCTAAATTGGCTGTAGACATGAGTGCTTGTATGTGTGACTTCCATGGAAGGTTGGACGCCAGGCTGGCAACTCAACACCATAAAAACTTCACTGCCAGTCATGAGCGGGCAGGTGATCCGATGTGGCGACCCCTAATCAGGAAAAGTCGAAAGAAGAAGGAAAGGATGTTGTCAACTTCTAATATTTTAATCAAATGCTATTGGATTTTGGTGGAGCTATCTGAATCAGGGAGGGCATGATAACTGCAAAGGGTCAGACTTGCTGATTTAGGGGATGAGCCTGTTTTCTGGATGGTGCAGCTGTTTGAATCAGGAAGGGCATGATAAGGGCAAAGGGTCAGACTTGCTGATTTAGGGGATGAGCCTGTTTTCTGGATGGCAAGTATCAAAAAAAAAAACATTGACTCTGAATGTATTTGTATTGTCTATAGAAAGCATATCTGAAAATGGTTTTGGAGGCAGATGTGAACCTGGACCTAAAAACAGGCCCTTTTACAGCTCTCCAGAAGTAATGGGGAGTTGACACGTGTCTGGGGCTGAAGGAAGTGTTTGATTTCTTGCTTTTCTTTGTTTGATGTGAAATGGTGAATTTTTAGATATTCAGGCCAATGGTCTTAATCATCCTAAAGAGTTGTATTTGTAGAGTTTCTCCTGTAGGTAAACATGTAATTAACTTTGCAGACATTCTAATCACTTGGCATCTAAAGTCTCCCAAATTGGTTAAGCCTTGTCCATTATGTCCGCAATGCACTGTACATATTAAGTACTCCAGTTTCTTGTCTCAGCAAAATACATTCAGATGCACACTGAATGGCCTAGGCTGCTTGGGGGGGCTTTGTGAAGTAAACCTTTGACTTCTTTTGGCACTCTTCAGCCAGTTTTTGCTTTTTAACTTGTTTCTTTCTCCTTTTCCTTTTTTCTTTAATATCTTCATGTAGGACTTGGTCTTGCCTTGACAAGCAAGCAAATTCTTCCTGGAGATAGTCATTGCGGTTTATTTTGCTAGTTTTTCACATGATAACCAATTCACTGTCTGTAGAAAGTTCAAACTACATCAGCGAAAAGTGCTACACTAGTATTTGAAAATTATAACCTCTTCAAAAATGGAGTAAGATTCTTCTCCTCCCATTTAAAACAGCAAGACTCTTCATTTAGAAAAATCAGGCAGACTTCTATTTGTGCATCAATTACCGAGTCTGTATTACTCATCTGTAGGAAATTGGTAGTGCAGAGGTCCTTGTAAAGGGTAATAAGTTGTTGTTGTATCTTTCGGCTTTTCCCGGTTTGGGGTCACCAAAGCGGAACTCCAGTCCGCTAATGATTGGCAGTAGATTAAAGATGCATATTACTGTTAAAAAAAAAAAACAGTTGAAAAACTTGTAGCCATGAGGTTGTTAAAGTGTCAGCACTTCCATGAATGACTCTGCTAAAGGTAAGACAGGATTTGAGTGATGGGTAGTAAAGTAAAATCCTCAACGCAACTTTGTCAAACTATCATTGATGAATTAAGTGGAATTCTGAATACCCAGTGTCTGACAGAAGTCAAAACAATGTCTATTTTTAGAAGTTTTGCCCTGTGAATGCCCTATATAAATCTGACCACAACATGACTGGTTTGTTCAGAGACTGCCACTATGGAATACCTACACTTCCCCCATGCCACCTCCACAAAACACACACACATGCAAACTAAGGTGCAGTAATCCTACATACTTAAAATAATAAGAAAGCTGGAGAGCAAAAAAATAAATGAGGGGATAAAAGGAGCGCACACTGTTTTTTTCATGATAAAAAATGAAGGTAGGAGAGATATACATTAGTAGCCACTTTTACTAATGGACCAAAATTAACATCCGCAAGATGGCAAAATTATGTGGACTATATAAAGCAATGTATTTCATATTTGATGTATGTGTGATTGCTGCCATTAAATGGATGCTCTCCTGGTAAATTATCTTCTTTCGGCTTTTCCCGGTTAGGGGTCGCCACAGTGGAACTCCGGTCCGCTAATGATTGTCAGTAGATTTTTTGCGGGTGCTGAGGTGTCCGCTCGACGCCCAACCTTAAGCGAAGGCACACCCATTCTACGCATGTATAGTCTGAGAAACTGTCAGGTTACTGCGTTTGTAGGTGTAATCCAAAATATCCATATTGTCCAGAGTAATAGCAGCACTCCAGATTTATACATCACTGGCAAACCAGAAGTTTCAGATCACCAAACTTCCAAGACTTATTTTACCCCCCAAATTTACTATAAAATCCAGAAACTGAACGTATATCTAAATGGTCAAGTTGGACCTCCAAGTTAAAGGTCTGGGTTGTCTTGAATATATGAATTCTGCAAGTGCTGATGTGCGACTGTTACATAATCAAGCATGTAAAACCAGTGTAAAAAAATCAACTGCCCCCCAACTGCCTTCACACCAGTACTCGGCAGTGAACTCAAAAGCGGGACTGAGAGAGATCCACAGGTAGGTTGCGCTGCCTTCTACTCCATCCTCCACCACCACTACACTCACTCTGGCTGTCCATTAGAGACTGCTACCATAGTGGGTGCTTTCCACATTATAGTGGCTCAGCTTTTCCAGCTCAAAGAACAGGGCTTGTCTGGACCATTTAGAGTTTGTGTTTTCTGCATTATTCTTCAGGATGGGGTGTACTGAAGTCGTATTTGCTGCCTTCTGTGTTTAAAATTAAAGCCCTGATGTGGGATACCTATGTTAGGACTAAGTACTTTTGACGAACACACACACATGGTTATACTGACACCGTGTGCAGTTTTAAAGGTCTCTTGTAGTTCTACAGAAAAAAATATATATGTGATGGCTCAGCAGTATCATATGCCACTAACTTTAGTTACTTCAGAGCAACAGATTTTGTGTGTGAACTGAGAAAGTACTAAAAGAAGAGAGGAAAGTGAGGAGTCGGTAACAAGTAAAAGTTTATTAAAATGCTTTCACTCTCTTTGGACTAGGACATCATTTATTATCAGAATGTCCACGGATACTTTCAGTGCTGGATCAAAACTGGTACCACTGTTTGATGTGGTTATATGTCAAGCTGTAATGCAAATCAGGACGGTAAGCCTTTCTTTCAAATCTGTGTTATTTATTAAGCCTTCTGCCAAGACACTGTCAAAGAATAAATGAACGTCTACGGAAGTGGTCTGTAAAAGTGAAGAAATGTATTTGCTTTTCAGAATTTTGTGTATGAAACTAAAGAAATATAATTCTCATTGAAAATATGGCTGAGTACTTCAAGGAAATTTGGCAGAAAACTGGAAACATTTGATACAGAAATGTGATCTATTCCTCCCAGAGGTGGAGTGTCTAAAAACTCTGAAATTTTTTCATTGAGCTACAGTCCTGCATAATGGTAGAGATAAAAAAGCCTTAAAAGTATTAACTAACGTTTTGTAAGGATGAGGAAACAAAGTACCAGCACTTGTAAAAAAAAAAAAAAAAAAAAAAGTCGCCAGCGCAAAGATAATCTTATAATTTTACTAGATAGTTGCTGTTTTACAGAATTACAGCATTCTGTGGAGACTATAGTGGCTTGTATTACTGAGCTACAACAGAGCCACCAAATGAATTTGGTGAGCTGTATTGCAATTTAATAAAAAAAATGGAAAAATGTTTGGTATTACAAATTATGAAGTAAGGAGTGGCCTTTTTAAAGGAACATACCTGACCTCATCAAAAGTCATGGATACACACAGATCAATTACTGTTACAGAGCTGAAATAATTGAGGAAACAAATGTGCTTGAGAGGATATGTGAATCACATGTAGGAGTAGTAAAGTGCAAAGAAAGAGATGTAGTGTGTTGTCCAGAACTACTACTCATATCCAGCAAGTGTTTTACAGTTGTCAGAGTATATTCCATAACAATAAGTCAAAAGAGTAACTTCATTACACCGAGATCCAGATTATTAATGGAGTAAAGTGAGCAATGATTTGTTCCAGTTCAAAGAAGCCATGTGTCTCATATTTATGGATTTATTCCAATTTTTATGAAATCAAACTGACAGGTGATGTATTTCCAAATGGAGGATTAAATACTCGCCCCCGGATTTACGAAGGCTCTTATAGCGTGCAGAAATAGTTTGAGCTATTTTCAACAATATGGCAGACATGCGATCCAAGAATGAGCCCGGGACGTGCAAGTGAGCTCTTAGGCTAATTCTGCACAGACCGACCCCCTGTATACAAATTACCCACATTTGCAGGTGAAAACAATGCAAATGAGGGTAATTTGCGATCCAAAAAGCAGGCAGCTGTCAGTGCAGAATGAGTGCAGTCTGCAGAAATGTACTCTTAGTAACGGAGTATGTTTCTGCAAACTACAAAACGGAGTTATGACAGCTCCAAATAAAGGCTGCATATCGTTGATGAAGCATGGCAATGGCCAAGTAGAAGGCCATTGACATTGCAAAATGCGTAAAAAAAAATGAAAAAAAACAACTTTTAAATTCCTTTTGCCAGTCTTGCCTGTTTAAGCATAGGGCAGCTGCGTGCAAACGGAATCGGGGGGAAAATAATAAAATAAACCTAAAATAAGCATTCTAACTAAAAGCATATTCAGCCATGCAAGTCAGTGGATGGCATAAGCCAACCTGGCCAGTGAGTAATGGTTGCTAAGGGGAGAGGCCCAGTGTGGGATATGTAACTATGCATTAGCAGGCAATCCTATGCAAATGAGGGGAAGGATAGTGACTCCCAAATTTCCCCAGGGTGGTGAGGCAGGTCCCAAGAGTGTAAGAGTAGAAATAGCTGAGTGCAAGACTAGGAGATAGGTGGCTGGGGGTGTGTCAGGCATACTATAAGTGGATTGGAGCCCTGTGGCTCGGGACTGCTCCTAGCGTAACGCAGCTAAGCTAGAGGTGTGTCCAAACTGCCTAGCACTCCTTACAAAGTGTAAGCGGGTGTGTGCGCCGCACACCAGGTTTCACAGGAAGAAATAGGAAGTTAAACCAGGAAATAGCAGCTGTGTGCACATTTGAGCACTCTGCACGACGCGCACACAGGCTTAAACAAGGAGGCAATGGGAAGGGAAAACAGCAGTAGGAAGGTAATCAAGCAGAACTAGCTGAGTTGCCAGGTGAAATGTATCAGAATCAGCTAATTACATAGGCAGCAGAGCAGCCCAGCCCAGAACACCACTATAAACCAAGCAAACACCTTCCCCCCCAGGTTTTTCCACACTCTAAACCACCGGTGTATACAAGTGGGGAAATTTTAAAAAGCAAACCTGCAAAATGAGAAGGGCTGCAGCAGGCTACATAGAACAACATGTGTAAGAGGCTGAGGGTATTGAGGATGTCAATGCTGCCGAACAACCCGCAGTGAGGAGACAGAGAAGAGTGTACAGACCCCAGGGTAACCTTCCAGGGGCTACATGAGCTGGAGATAGTGGAGCGCTACAGGGTGTACAGAGACCTCCTACAGCAAATCGTTGAGCTGTGCAGGCCACACCTGACACCACACTGGCCGAGGGGAACCCATCCCAGTGGATACCAAGGTATGTGTAGGCCTAGGTATACTAGCCACAGGTACCTCCCAAACCACAACTGGGGATAACATGGGCATCTCACAAGCATCAGCATCCAGAGTATTCCACCAGTTCCTGGATGCCATGTCAGCACATGCCAGTGAGCACATCTCTTCCACCAAATAGCAGACTACCCTGGGGTAGTGGGTGCTATAGACTGCATGCACTTAAGCATCAAAGCACCATCCAGTGAGCAGAGTAGGGCCTACATCAACCGCAAGGGCCATCCCCTCCATCAACTCCCAGGTCGTATGTGATGCCCAGGGCATTATACTGAATGTGTGCGCTGGCTGCCCTGGGAAACTATGGTGCTCATGGTCTGTAGTATGGCGTGGGCCAGGAGTCCGTTCCCATGTGGAAATCCTATACACGTCTATCTGTGTGTGTGTGTGTGTGTGTGTGTGTGTGTGTGCATATATATATATATATATATATATATATATATATATATATATAATATATAAATGTATGTAAGTATATCTGCATAATTATATATGTGAAACCCCCATATATAGAGGGATAGAACTGGACATTGATATAGCTCTAGCTATGTATATGTTTTCATATATAATATATGTGTATGTATGTATGTAGATATATATATATATATGTATATATGTATGTAGATACCTACACTGAACATATTAATCTACGATTGCTGTTATATGGTTATTTGTGAGTCCTACTGTGTGGAGACATGCGTGAATGGGCGTACCTTCGTTGAAGGTTGTGTGTCAGGGCTGGCAACTCGGCACGTAAAAAAATCTACTGCCAGTCATTAGCGGACCGGAGTTCCGCTGTGGCGACCCCTAACCGGGAAAAGCCAAAAGACACAACAACATACACATATATCTATCTTCTATCTGTCCATGCATGTTCGGCCTATATGTGTGGCCTGTACCTCATTCTCATGGCAATTGGCATGGATGACCTTAGGACTGAGGTCAGTCATTCATGCCGACACGTACATGTTTCAGACTTATCTCCTTCAATACGTGTGTTCTACTACATATAACTTTGTAACTTGCCACATTTTAAGTGTATTGGAGCAAGATATGACAGATATCCCTGTATGTACCCACATTATGGCACACTATGTCCGGGATTCATGCATTAATAGGTTGTGTGGTGTATTATTACTACATTTTCTGTGCTGTTGACTGACTGTGCTGAATGATATGTATATGAAATGAGTGGGTATGTACATCTGCCATGGTTTACTGGTAAATCACGTAGTGTATGATGTGCAGAGTCCTGGGTTTGGGCCTTGCAGAGGCTGTATATTTTGTTCCAGGGCAGAGCACCGGCTATCGGATACAGAGTGAGTTAGGGACATTTGAGCGGTTGTACGTGGGTGTGCATGGGTTTGTGCAGAGCTAAGCAATGCTAACCTCCGGTTGTGTTTCCTTGCACTCAGCTAGCATCTATTTAGCTCCGTCCATGTAGGCAATGCTTACCTGTGCGCAAATACACACGCTTACAGCGGCTTATCCTTGCGTACTACTGCTGTTATGCGCTTACACATGCTTACTAGTGCCTTAGTTATTATGTCACTTCACATGTGCATTTAAGGCAGTACCCCTGTGCAAATATAAATGTTATTTAGTAGGTTATACAGCACACAGATGTTAACGTACGGATTTCACATGGAAAATAGTATGTGCTGCAGTGGGACTCGACCCGGGAATGCGTGTGCGTTAGGCGGATTCTCTGGCCACTACACTATTCTGATTCATTTGCATATGTCTACCATACGGACATACCCATGTTCCCTTCCTCTGGCCCCCTAGCTCCACGTATACAGCATCCACCCATTCCCCAGTTGCTAGCCCTGCCATACCACACCTCCACACATTTCTCTCTCTGCACGTCTCGGTACACCTCCAGTATACTGTCCCCACCCAAGCATCTGCAGGCTCTTCATCCGTTTAGTCCACGTATTTACCAGCCTTCCCTTGATCCTCCTCCGATACTGGTGGACACATCGATGGGACCCACAACTGTTGGTTCATCCCGCCAGGCATGAACCTGTTGTTGTGTCAAAAGTAGGCCTAGCTGGTCTACAGTGTTTCTCCCACTGGTAGCATCCTGCCAGGGTTTTGTGTAGCAGTGGTTTGCTCACACACCTGGCCAGCCTCATCTCCCGGTTCCATGAAACCAACTCCCCAGGTGTGACATACTGTGCATGAAGCACGCTCACATGCCCCCATGGTGTGCACCGTATATCATTATTCCCTTCGGTATTATGAAGGACTACTGTTCCCACAGTATGATTGGACAGGCACTGTTCTGTGCTGCACATAGACTGCTCAATGTACTGTGGTTGAGCAATGGACACGTGTTCTGGTATTAATCTACACACTTGTATACATTTCCTATACTGTTGGATGCTTGTGCTGGATGATGTGTTTGTGATCACAGCAGCTGAATGTGTATCTGCCATGGCTTAGTGGAACTCACGTCGACTATAGTGTGCAGGGTCGGGGATTTGCAACATGGCAGTGCAGATTATTTTGTTAATGGCCACAACAACAGCTGTTGGCTACAGAGTGACTAAGGCACTGCAGAACATTTGTAGGCAGATATGCACTGGTTTGCACGAAGCACAGCATTACTGACCTCTGGTTGCAGCGTCTTGCACCGAGTTAGCCTCTACATTGCTTCACCAGTGTGGTAATCACATACCGGTGACCAAACAGGCTTACACCCGCTTGCTCCTGCATATACACATGCACCTTCGTGTATTTTGTTCACATTTATCAACTGGGACAATCCGACTGCATGCTTGTCCATTGTCAGCGGTGGCCCAGGGTGTAGAGCTCCACACTGACCCCAGCTACTTATTCCAATTAATACTGGGGTGTTCACATTCATAGAGGGTAACAGACATAACATAGCTACATCCTCCATTCTTCATGCTTAGTTTACATTAAAATGTTGGTATTATCCATGCTTTGGTCAGGTTTACATGTCAGGTATGATTGTTAGGTCACTTTAAGGTGAAGTTGGATTCCTGTTTAACATGTCTGGATAGGTTACATGCAGGTATTCGGGGTAGGTGTAGTTATTTCATACCTGTGTGGTACAGTAGAGGGAAATAGCTAAGGAGTAGTTAGGTAGTGGGGATGACATTGTAACTGTATAGTACCCTGTTGGTATAATTGGATGGGGAGCAATAGGGAAGGTTTGTCAGATGTTGGGATTTGTATGCGAGGCAGGACATGAGGTGTTGGTATCACTAGTTGATGCAGTGGTATAGAGTGTGAGTTGTGGGGGGGGGGGGGTTCGCAAGGTGGTGAGCCTGTGCTGCTCCAGGTGTGCTTGTGGTGTTCCTTCATGTGTTATTTGCATGTGTCCTGTGGGACAGTTGTAATACTACATGTGGGTTGGGGTTCCAGATACTGGCAGTATAGTGTGGGAAGAGGGTGTCACCTATGTGTAACCGTAAACATTAATAGAAATGGAACAGGGGCTGATAGGTACGTGGTGTGCATGGGGCACAAAGGGGGGAGTTAGTAAGGGAATTATCCAGGGATGTGCGGGATGGCTGCAGAGAAGGTCCACAGCTGGCCATGTTGTCTACGAAAACAGCTGTGCATATACACTACATTTGGTGTTTGCGTTGGACACTCATCCCCCTGGGTGGGGGTGAGGACTACAGTAATACCATGTGATGCCAATTAGATCGGCCTACATGCCTACAGTGGGGTGTTGCACCCTTGTGTTTGTAGGTGTTGTGTAGTGATTTATGCAATAACACACATGGTTATACCGTACTTTGCCATGTAAACTGGACTGTGCTGCGTTGGGACCCATATCGGTAACGGCTGCCTGTTAGGCGAAAGCATACCTGTCAACTGTCCAGAATCCGCAGACTGTCCAGAGTTTGCTTCATAATATTGTTGTGTTCCTCTTACAATCTGCACCTGTCTGGCAAATACCTGGGAACCAAAGTCATTAAATACAGACCAGTATTTGGGTTTAAGACTCAACATACTTCAGACGAGTCATGCTAATGCATAACCTATTGTTCTATCAGCTTTCTAAGGTTGTAAGTGGAATATGTAATTTCTGTCCCTATTTGTCCCCCCCGTGGTTTAGGTTCTGTCCAGTGATTTTGCTCTTAGAGGTTGAGAGGTATTGGCGGAAGCTCTGTCCAATTCGCAATATTACTTACATCCCCGAGGCGGTCCGAATACATCTACGCCAGCTAACACCTGCACGCCTAGGCCAGTAATTGCAGTACCCATAGTTCCCCCAACTGTCCGTCCTCTACAGCACTCATCCTTACTGTGGGTGCAGGTGGGGTCTATCCACAGCACTACACACTGCCCACTCTCCATGTCTCTGGACCCATGTCGTAAGTTGTCTTGACCCATGGGTCATCAGGCTTGCCCAACCTACTGGTCCGTGTATGTACACGGCCTGGTTAGATAAGTCATTACAGGGACTGACTCCGATCATCATCAGTTTTTGGGGTGTCCCACAAGGGACATTGATGTCTTTGTTTCAATATTAGACTTGGCAGGTCTCTCCCACTGGTAGTATCCTGCCGGTGGTCTGGGAAGCAGTGGTGTGTTTCTTGTATCGTGTGTTTGTATGTTTCACCTGTCTAGCTGGGGGGGGGGGTTGATGCTACTTGTTACACGTTTGTTGATTGGACCCCTCACCCCCATTGGCACGGCTTGTAAACATATGTAATTCTTAACTGCTGTATCATATCTGTCTCTCTCTCTCTATAGATAGATTATATATATATATATATATATATATATATATATATATATATATATATATATATATATATATATATATAAAACACACGCTGTATACTAATGTTTAATAGATTGTTTTCTAGTCCTGTGGAGCTTTTCTTCCCGGGTCTCTGTTGAAAATAAGCCAAAAGCTCAGCCAGACTTACACTGTTAACAGATGTAAATTAAATAAATTAGCCAATAAATATCCTAGTTATATATATGTGTATGTTTATATACATATATATATATTTCTATCTCTCTCTCTCTCTCTCTATATATATATATATATATGTGTGTGTGTGTGTATGTATGCGTGTATATATATATATATATATATATATATATATATATATATGTCTAAAGACATGGATGTATTGGTGCTTGCATATGTATATATCTATATGTGGGTATTTAATTATATTCTGCTTCTGTACGTATACATTTGTACTACAGAGAGGGGGAGGTTTAACTCCATGTAGGTATGGGGGAGGTTTAACTCCATGTAGGTATGGGTATATGTACACACACACCTCTACATTTATACATCTATATCTGGTTATTCCGTTCTTTGCCATGTGCAATAGACTGTGCTGCAGTGGGACTCGTAGTGGGAGTGGCTGCCTGTTGGGCGGCGGCCCTGGCCAATGCACGCTATTGCTTATATCCCTGGGGCGATCCATATAAACCCACTCCAGCCAACACCTGTACATCTAGGCCCATAATTTCATACCCGTAGTTCCCAAACTGCACATCCTCTTCGGCACTCTTCCTTACTCCGGGTGCAGGTCGGGTCTGGCCACACCAGTACACTCTACCCACTCCCCACTTCTTGGGACCCATCATGTATGTTGTCTCGCCCCATGGATCATCAGGCTTCCCATACCTTGTAAACTGGGAACATGGGTGGCCTGCCGTTTGACATCTGTGTAATGGCAGGAAGCCCAAAATCATTGAATTTCTGGGTGTCCCACAAGGGACATACATGTCTTTCTTTCTTTCAAGATTAGACTTGGCAGATCTCTCCCACTGGTAGTATCCTGCCTGTATTCCGGGAAGCAGTGGTATGTTTGCTTTTATTGTGTGTCTGTATGTTTCACCGGTCTAGCTGGTGGGGGGGGGGGGTGATGCTACGTGTTAAACGTTTGTTGATTGGACCCCTCACCCCCATTTGCACGGGCTGTGAACATATGGAATTCGTAACTGCTATCATATCCCAGCTATATACATGTGTATATTTATACACACACACAGACACACACACACACACACACACACATATATATATATATATATATATATATATATATATATATATATATATATGTATATATATATTGCACCAAATGATGAATTTCAGGTAGTCCTCCAATAGAGGCTGTCCAATTCAAAAATCCACAAGTCTCAGCCGTTCGCTTCAACAGTTTATTAAAAAACACAGCACAAAAGATATCGGATTAAGCGCTTTCATCTCTTATCCAGAGACTTCATCAAAATCAAATACGCAAAGATAAGGAATGTATTAGGTAGGGCCAATGTTCTGGAATACCTTCACTCTGAAAACATTTGTTGTAGCCATGCCTCTTCTGTATGTATGTGTGTGTGTATGTATGTATATATATATATATATATATATATATATATATGTATATGTATATATATATATATATATATATATATATATATATATATGTATATATATATATATATATATATGTATGTATATATATATATATATATATATATATATGTGTGTGTGTATATATATATATATATATATATATATATATTATGGATATCTGCATATGTATATATCTGTATGTGGGTATTTATATGTATTCTGTATGTATACATTTCTACTACGGAGAAGGAGAGTTATATGTCCATGTAGCTATGGATAGATATACACGCACATACCTCGACATATATACATCTACATCTGGTTATTCCATTCTTTGCCTTGTAAAATAGACTTTGCTGCAGTGGGACTCTTATCGGATGCCCAATGAACACTATTGCTTACATCCCTGGGGCTGTCCATATAGACCCACTCCAGCAAACACCTGCACGCCTAGACCCATAATTAGCTATCCATAGTTCCCCCACCCGGACCTCCTCTACAGCACTCATCCTTACTCTGGGTGTGGGTCGGGTCTGAACACACCACTGCACACTGCCCACTCTCCACTTCACTGGACCCATCTCGTACGTTGTCTCAACCCATGGGTCATCAGGCTTTCCCACCCTTGGATTCCGGGTATGTACACACCCCACCTTCATAGGTCATCGCACTGGCTTCCTCCCATATTATGACAATTTTTGGGGTGTCCTGCAAGGGACGCTCCTGTCTCTGTTCTAAGATTAGATTTCATTGGTCCACTGTCCCCCCCCCTTTCCAGTTGTATCCTGCCTGTGGTCTGGGGAGCAGTGGACTGTTTACATTGTTTGTGGGTTTGTTTGTATGTTTCCTCTGTCCGGCTGGGAGTCATGCTACGTGTTAAACATTTGTTGCTTGGGCCCCTCCCTGAGACTCGAGCCAGGAATGCCTCCTCCTTAGGCGGTGTTCTGACCACTACGCTATTGCTGTGCTGCTTCATTTGCTATACCTTCCTTGTTATCCTCTTCAGACTTTCATGCTGCTTTACCTGTAGCTATGCGATGGGCAGACCCGCGCACCTACAATTAGCTGTACTTGGAGTTTTAAAAACATTGCTACAAGGGTTTCTTCGTGTTTTTTTTTTCAGTGTACTGCTGCTGTTGAACACATGGGGACTGTTGGTGGGGATATGCGGACACTTATGTGTGGTCTCGCTCTTTTATGTGCACATTCCTCTGTTCCACTTTGTAGGGGCGTGTTTATTCTGAGAGCTCTGCTCTCAGCCATGCTCCTTGCACTCGCCCATTCTCCGTGTAGCATTAGGTGTTCAGGCAGCACACCTTCCTTAATATGCATGGTGCGCTGCCGTCGTCCTCTTAAACTGGCGCTTCCGTGCAGGACTACTGTAGTCCTGCACAAAGTATTAGTGAATCCGGGGGTCAGTGTTCTATCTCACAGTTTCCCCACAGTGCAAAAATCAGAAATCCAGATTTGTGCTTAAATGGAAAAACAAGCATATGCAATAATAGACTAGTGAAGACAACTGTCCAATCGCTAAACAGTTTTGTAGCAAAAGTAATGTGTATTATCATCTTGCCCTTTTGGAATGTGCTAGTACTCCATTATAAGAACGCTGGTCTCTCATCAGCCCAGCTGTTTGATGCGCAGAAGGTTGTAATGCAGATGTCCTACTATCTACATAAATAAAGTAAAGGAAATGCTGTAAGGAAGGAAGCCGATGGAGAGAGATTCTTCTAGTAGTGGAAATAAAGATGATGATAGACTTGCAGGTTGAAGGTAAAAGTAGAAGTTCAGATTCAGAAACTGTGGGAAAAGTATGCAGCTTGAAGCTGAAACAGCTTAACACAGTCCTGTGCAATTCCGGGTGAATATGGTTATATTTTGTAGAAGAAATTCTAGGCATTTGTACAGACAAATGAATAGCAACAAAAAGTATCACGACCAATCTTTTTGCAAACATTTTGAAAAATGTGGACCCAGGTTTGGACCTCTTCCAGTAGTTATATATTTGCAAAAAAGCCTCCACCTTCAGGAGTGATGCCAACATGTAGGGAGTTAGGTCAGAGTACACAAGCAACATAAGCCGCTCTGAACAGGAATGCCTGCTTTTGAGTCCATTCCATTCAGTGGCAGCTGGTGACTTCAAATCAAACAGGGGGCTGCAAGAGAAAGCTAAATGGGGTGGGGACAACTAGAAAAGGGTGGGGCTAACTTCAGTGGGGCAGAGCTATGTTACAGTGAGATCAACACTGACCATGCTTACCATTTTACATAAAATAACTGCTTAGTCACTATTGCATATGCTGAGTTGTCTACCAACCAACACTAGACTAAAGTGCATCTCAGAGCTAGTGAGGCATTTAGGTTCTGCTATAACACACAATCTAAACACCTCTAAACAAAAAAGTTTTTGTCTTGACTGCATGAAACTGCTTTGAGTACACATGATGTAGTAAACATGCATTGTACTGTGTGTAGTAATCTGCATTTTGTACAATGCCAAAGGCAAAGTAAGGAGATTTGAAAATTTCACTGTACTATCTTAATTTATTCTTCACAATTCATGGTCACTCAAGTGCCTAATGTGCCAGTGTTTCTGAGAGATGGTGAGATGATCTGAGAGTCAATACAGTTTGCTATTACAGTTACCACAGTTGGAAGGATGGATTTTAAGTTTCCCAAGCAAATACAGTATTTGCTTGACCCTGGTACTAAATAAGTGCTTGTAGTATAGTACCAAATAAGTGCCTCTGTATTGTTCCTTTTTGGTATTTTTCAGGTTTCTTACTTGTAGATAAAGTCCATTCATCTCTGGTTTTGTGCAAACAAATCAATAATTCTTTGGTTGAAGTTTATTCTCCATGTTAACTGTGGAAATCCTACAATACATTCATTCTTTCCTACCCCATAGTACTATGAAGAAACATTTTAATTCTTTTCAGTGTTGAGAAATACCTTTCTGCCTCAGTAGTTGACATAGATGTGGTGGCTGTAAGCAGCAAAACATTGAAAGTCTCTGAAAATGCACTGTTAATGAGTTGTTCACCAAGAATTTTAACTTCTCGACTGTACTGCCACTTGCTGCTAAGTCTTTATGGTGATACACTACTGCAGGTTCCGCTAAGTTGTCCTATCAACAGGAATAGATAGATGTTTATTGTGTTTCACTGTTGCAGTCATTACACTCGGGTTATCCGGCTGGCGGGCTACCCGCAGTCGGCCTGAATTCCAAAGTCCTGGTCCGGCGTTGGTTGCTGTCGCCTCTTCCCTGGCGTCAGTGCGTCAGGGGTATAAAAGATGCAATCGACGCCATTTTCTTCAGTCTTTCTTGCCGCGGTGCCCGATGCAATAGCAGTTCACAAGTGCCGGTCGGCCGACTCCTGAGATTTTCGAAATCGAATTTCAGATCCGAAGTCTTCAATAAAGCTAAGTACCCCTTTGGGGAAACTTTTTTCTTGCTCCAGACCGATGTCAAAAAAAGTTAACAATTGTATTTCTTGTGGGAAGCAAATACCTCATAAGGATTTCCACTCTTACTGTATTCCTTGCCTAGGCCCTGACCACGACATTGCTAGTTGTCGGTTTTGTGCTAGATTTAACCAACGCACTATTTAGCGTTGGTACGATTTTGCTTTTCATTATTTTGGCAGAAGTTTTAACTACATAATGCCATTGGAACAACAGACGACCGGAATTCATGAAAAACGCAAGGATAAAGACAAGGACAAGCATCCTAGGTCCAAAACCGATGACGAAACCTCTTCTAGGCCAGTCGCCGGTTCACCGGTGCTCAGTGAAGCGCTTTCGCGGCCCCTGACTCCCGCTACCTCAGAGCCACAGGCCGGCTTCGACTCCCACGTGGAGACAGCTAGGCTTCTGGATACTCAAGGTGTTGGCCCTTCGGAAATTAATCCCTCAGATGGGTCCGGAGCTGCTGAGTAGGCATCAGCTTCTGAGGGTGTCTTCAGACCTACACAACTTTATATAAAGCCTACTTCAGCATCCAAGACAAAGTCTAAAACAGTTTTAAAGTCAAGGAAACCAGTACAGCATTCCCCAGGACAGGCTTCTTTACTTTGACCGGGGGTTCCCATCCCCCCTTCTGATAAGAGGCTTAGGCAAGACACTGAATATGATTCCTCTGATCAGATTTCCATTTCCTCTGATTTCTCTTCTGATCAGGGATATTCTGTTCCTCCCTATGAGGATTCTGATGCTGAAGATTCTATTCCTTCAGCTTCTCCTCTTGAGGACTATTATATTGGGGAAACCCTGCATACCATGAGGGAGCATTTCCATTGGGAGAGCCAGGATTATTCCGATTCTGTGAAAAGACTTAGAGACTTTCTTTTACTTTCTCAGCACAGACCTCTTGCAATTCCCCCTGTTCTAGACATAGTAGATGATGTTTTTTTCAGAGTCCGGCCTCTCTCCAGACTCTCTACCTCCTGACCCTGTTAAGCCGGACAGATACTACAGGGTCCCAGACTCCCATAAATTTCTTTACAAAAACCCTGCTGCTGACCCAGAAACTATCTTACAGGGTCCCAAACGGGTCAAGGCTACTTCTGCCAAAAACCCTGTCCCCTCAGACAGAGATTCTAGGGCTTTGAACAGATGGGGGAAAAAAGTTTACACCTTGGCTATAAGCGCTTTAAATTGTCAGTTTCAAATGCACAAATATGAGCAATACTTAATGTCTTTGTTAAAACAAAAAATGTTGACAAATTCTGAATGTTCTGAGAACAAAGATTTGCAGGATTTATTGCATGCAGCTGAACAAGTGGTAAAACATACTTTGCAATGTGGCTATGATTCACTGGAGGCCTCATGCAGGGCTGCTGTTACAGGTTCTGTTATTAGAAGGCATGCTTGGTTAAAGGAACAGAATCTGCCTGATCATGTTAAAGCACAATTATTGGATGCTCCATTACAGCATGGTGCTTTGTTTGGTGTTAAGGCAGAAGAGGTGTTGAAGAAAATGGAGGATAAAGCGAAATCCCTGCAGACAGTTAAGGATTTCCTACAGGTACAGCCACCCAGATTTAGCAGGAACTGGCCTACAAAGAATTGGTCCTTTCCAGTGTCAGACAGACCACAAAGAGGCAGATTCAGACACCCTTGAGGCAGGCAACAGCCCCTGGGCTCATACAGGCCCAAACAATGGGGTGCTTCTACCTCCAAAAGCTTAGAAGACAAATCACAGCCTTATAAAAACAGTCCCAATGACTTCCCTCTGCCAATGCCAAGCACTTATTTTTTGGCAGCACCCTTATGGGGAAAGCTAGCACTTTTTTCACAACTGGCACAAGATCACCTAGGACAAAGTCTCTCAGGGTTACAGGTTCCACTTTCACAGCCTTCCAAAGGCAAAAGACATGACGGACCTGCCACGCAATCAGTGGCAAGAGGCACAAAAACAAGTTTCATCTCTCATGGACATGGGAGCTATTCAGCCAGTGCCACAACAAGAGCAGGGACAAGGATTTTACACAAGACTTTTCTTAGTACCAAGAAAGGACAAAGCCTGAAGACCAATTCTGGACCTGTCTATTCTGAATACTTTTCTGGACGTCCTAAAATTCTAAATGTTGACTCTACAGCAGCTTCTGCCCATGCTGGACAAGAAGGCTTGGCTTGTAACTTTGGACCTCACAGAGGCATACCTGCATGTCCCAATCAGACAATCTTGCAGAAGATACCTCAGATTCATAGCTGGCTCACTGCACTACCAATTCTCTGCACTGCCTTTTGGCTTATCTACTGCACCCAGGGTCTTCACAAAATGCCTGGCACCAGTAATTGCATTTTGCAGACAGAGGAATTCAAATATACCCCTACTTGGACGACTGCTTTATTCGAGCAAAGGACAAAGATATTCTACTACAGCATCTGGCGTTTGTAAAAAGATTACTAATTTGCCTAGGGTACACAGTAAACGAAAAGAAATAAAAACTAGTACCATCTCAAGAGATAATATTCCTGGGTGCAAGCTTAAATACAACTGCCCAGATGGCTTATCTCACGCCAGACAAACAAAGGCATCTGACTTCTTACTTCAGAGACTTGGCAACAAAGACCCAGTTATCTGCAAGAAAAATTCTGCAGGCTCTGGGCTACATGGCATCCTGCATTCTACTAATTCCATATACAAGACTGCATATGAGGAAACTACAATGGTATCTAAAAAGTGTTTGGACTCAACATTGCCACAGCCTGGAAACAGTAATTGCTCTCATTCCCTGCCTCCAACAGGAATTTCAGTGGTGGGCACAGGTCTGTCACCACAACAAGGGACAGCCATTCACCTTAACCACTGCCAGGCAGACACTAACAACAGATGCATCAGATTATGCCTGGGGGGGTGCACATTGCAGGAAAATGTATTTAGGGCACATGACCCACAAACCAAATGCATCTTCATATCAATCAAAAAGAGATGCTAGCTGTACAAAATGCCCTGACAGCCTTCAAGGACCTACTTCATCCAGGACAACTACTGATAAAGATGGACAATACTACAGTCATGTGGTACATAAACAAGCAAGGAGGCACATATTCCTATCCCGTCTGCAGGCAAGCCATGACTTTGTGGAACACAACATTGACCTATCAAGTACATCTGCAAGCACAATTCCTGCTAGGAAAGACAAATACTTTGGCAGACGAACTAAGCAAAAACCTCATGGATCCTCATGAGTGGAAACTGGACCCACAAATCTTCAACATGATAACTGGGAAATGGGGATGCCCAGACATAGATCTATTCGCTTCCCCTCACAACTGCCAGATACAGAGATTCTGCACTCGGACTTATCACAAACAAGCATGGAAAGTGGATGCCTTTTCATTCAGATGGAAAGCCCTTACAGTATATGCCTTCTCTCCTCTTCAAGGTACTCCTAAAGGTCAGACGAGAAGCCAAACATGATACTGATTGACCCAGACTGACCACGCCAGCACTGGTACCCAATCCTAAAGAGCTTGTCTCAAAGCCAGCTTGGACATTGCCTCTAATACCTCATTTGCTGACCCAACAGAACAATCAGATCCTGCACAGCCAACTCGGAACCCTAAATCTGTCTGCATGGCGGATAATGTAATCATTCAGACCACACCTCTCTCTAAAGCAGTTATGGATGTTATTTTGGAGGCCAGGAGGCCCAGCACCAGAAAATCTTATGCAGAAAAATGGAACCAAGCGCAGGGAATTGACTCGCTTGAACCAAATATTCCTCAGATTGTACAATATCTATCTGAGATGCTGGACAAAGGCCTATCCTTCTCATCAGTTAAGATCCATGCCTCTGCCATTTCAGCTCATTACAATACGGACCCACCTATTTTTTTCTCATCCACTGCTAAGACAGTTTCTCAGAGGGGCCAAAAACATAAGACCTCCAAGGAGAGTTCCAATACCTACATGGGACCTCAATTTTGTTTTGGAAAAATTCACACTTTCTCCTTTTGAGCCTGCCAATACAGCAGAGATAAAATACTTGTCATGGAAAACCGCTCTTCTCCTAGCAATAACTTCAGCAAGAAGAGTCTCAGAGTTACAGGCACTAATGGCTGTGGAACCTTTTATTATTTTCCATCAGGACAGGGTTTCTCTAAGGACAAACCCGACATTTATGCCCAAAGTAATGTCCAGCGTGGCTCTTAACCAAACCATACATTTGCCTACCTTTTACCCAAACCCACAGAATAAGGGGGAGAGACTTCTGCATACTTTGGACATACACAGACAGCTACGCTTTTACTTGGACAAGACTAAAGCCTTCAGAAAGACTGAGCAACTCTTAGTGGCATATGCTGCAGGTTCCCAAGGAAAAGCTATTTCAAAGCAGACTATTTCAAAATGGATAGGCCACTGCATTCTTTTCTGCTATTCACAACATGGCAAATCAGTGCCCAAGGGCATTAGGCCACATTCTACCAGAGCAGCAGCCTTCCTCAGAGGAGTACCAACCAAGAATATTTTGAAGGCTGCAACATAGACTTCAGTGCACACTTTTACAAAGCACTACATTTACCTCTCTCCTCTAAATCCAGAGCAGGCTTTGCCACTGCAGTTTTGCAGGGCCTCATAGCCACTCCAAACTCTATTTAGTCCCAGCCGCCCAACCTCAGCTTTGGGATTCAACCCAAGTGTAATAACTGCAGCAGTGAAACATGATTAACATAGTACAGTTGTGTACCTACCATAAATGTAGATGTTTGAATGTATTCACTGTTGCAGTCCAGGTTACCTTCCCACCATCCCCCTTTTTCTTTGCTGGGACTTATCTGTACCTATCTATTCTATACAACCTATGTGGTGTATTTGCTTGTAGATGAAGGTTATGTGCATGCTTTTTTATGATCATAATTTTTACAGCCTACCCTTTTGGGGGCACCTGACATCGGGGGCAAGAAAGACTGAAGAAAATGGCGTCGGCTGCATCTTTTATGCCCCTGGCTCACTGACGTCAGAGGCGACAGCAACCAATGCCGGACCAAGACTTTGGAATTCAGGCCGATTGCGGGTGGCCTGCCAGCAGGATAACCCGAGTGTAATGACTGCAACAGTGAATACACCTGAACATCTTCATTTATGGTAGGTACACAACTGTACTTTTTCTGTTGTTGTTGTGAAGAGTTTTTCTGGAAACTGTGTGTTGTGTATACTGAAAAGTTTGCAGGCAGTAGCAGCTGAGAAGCCTGAAGATGCCCATTTTGTTCAAATCGTGATGTTGACTGAAACTTTGACATCACACACTTTCTTTGCAGCAATAGGTAATGTCTAATGCAGTGGTTGTGATCTTGATGGTCCTCATATACGGCTTGCTAGGATGTTCTCTGTCAGTTGGTAGTATTCTGCATTGCTGTCAGTTTCTGCTCTGATGCTGTCAGTTGCATTCAAAAGTATGTGTACATCCTTTTCAAATGTGGTTGCATCTGTGCTATGACACTGAAGTTGTCTTTACAGAATGGGGCACTATACGATGGGAAAATAATCAGCCAAAATTTAAATTCATCATCTTTGTGTTCGCATTAGCCCATTTGCTTCCTGTACATTTGCTCCAGCAGATGTAGGACACTTAAACATCCTGTCAGAGTATTTTATTATTTATACAAGTTTTCATACACTGCAGTTACAGTACAGATATTAAAATTCTACTGTGTTCCAGACATTTGTGACATGCGTTGTGATACTGTATTGTCTAGAGCAGCATATCTTTGAACAGAACATTATTAAAAGGCTGGAATTCCACCAAGAGTTAAAAAAAATGCCCTTGTTCAGTATTACATAGAGTGTCTCTCTGCATTACCAGATTAAGTTGGTGGGCATAACCGTGTGCATAACAAGCATAATTTAAATTCCTGTCTTATGATGACCTGGAACCCATGCTACTACTTCATGCTGGTCTCCCACTACTTCATACAGTTGTTCACTTACCACACCAGCAATATGCTCTGTAGTCTATCCCAGTAGTATAAAATATCACTAAAAACATTCTTGCCACCTGACCTTTGAAAGCCTAACAATGGCAATTTGCCGTAGCCCTGCAACATCAGTGGTTCATCTGCAATTACTGCTACACAGTTTGCAGTACAAATATATATATTTTTTTCTTCCCTGTATATTGTTACCATGGCATCCAGGAGTTCATTCTTAACTGTTTTTGATTTTCTTTTAAAAAGAGTTGAAGGTTTTATGTGTTTGGCCAACTTCTTGTCAGTTCTGCAGGTGAGGTCTACCAGTGTGTGGAATATTCCACCACTTAGCAAGTCTTTAGATTTGTCATAGCCTATCCATAGCTGCTACTTCAGCACACAGCTTGAAGCAGTCAATTATAGGTGATAAAACATGCCAGTTTTCTTCTTCTTTCTTGTTGTCTTATCATTGATAACTGGTATCCAGTACTTAACTGATACCTAGTATGCACAGTTACCAACATTGCTAGACTCATTTGGTTGTCAGAATGTTTAGTAGACTGTTCATGTTGTCTAGTTTGTTCTACCATTCTCTTCAGGTCATTCACACGCCCTTTGATGTCCAGGCATCCTTCCCACCAAACAATATGCATGGGAAGCAGTACATGGTTGTGTCCAGGTGTGTTTGTCATAGACTGAGCTGCTGAAGGTGCATGTGTATCTTCTTGACCTACTTTTACCTTAGACTCCATTTTGAGATCAGGTGTGGGTTTTCAGTCCTCTTGATACATAATTTCAAAAGGTTTAGATAGGCCACTGTAACGGTCTGCTCACTCATTCTGGCGTTGTGGTGGTGATGATGACCCTGAAGTAAACATATTACAGAAATAATTAAGTGCCACTCTTTACATTTTAAGTGCAGCTTCACATACAGTTCTCATATCATTGACAAACAGCCCCCCCCCCCCATGCCCATGACCTACCCAAAATGTCTAGCTTGGCATTGCCTGGATTTTTAAAAAAAAAGTCGTTCTTTTGTTAATATATATTTGATGCACACACTCACAGCTTGCATTCCATCTTGTTTCTCCCAAATGCACATTAGTCCTGGAAAATCAGAATTAAAAGAATAAAACAGGGCCAATCATTTAATTGCCCACTACAGTTCTGCTTTGATCCTTCCAGGACTAAAATAATAGATTTATATTAGTTTAGTTTTCCTGCACAGAGACAGTAGTCACAGCTTTGTATCTCAGCCTCTCAGTAAACATTAGTCTTGCAAAGCCAGAATTATTACAATGGTAAACGTCAGGGCCACTCATTCCATTATTTTATTGACCTAACCCCCCCCCCCATCCCAATTGCCCAGTACCTGATTTGAACCTAGAATGTTAAAAAATGCACTGTATTACAGTTGTGTAAATTTTTACCTTATCCTATAAAGGAAACTGTTTACAAAAGGGGCCGTTCGAACAGTCGAGGACCCAGGAAGAGGAAGTACTCGGGAGAAAAACAAGGAGCAATGAGAAAGACAAGAAATTAACTGATTTGGTATTTAATCTCTCAAATCATATTTTGGAAGATTCAGACATTAGTTTACTCAATAGAGGTCTGAATTTTATTCCTGCTCACTTAAGTGAACTAAGTGAGACTTTAATTGACCTCAGACTTTTTTGTCGCTCAGTTTCCTTGAAATTGTTGTTTAAGGATCATGTTGATGTTGATTCTGCTAGTGACATCCAACAGTTTGATTGTTGTAAAAGAAAAAGCAGTTTCATTCCAACTTTACCCCATAATGTTGAATGCTTCTTGAAACTTTGTGAAAGAGACTTTTATTCTGGTTATTCTAAGAAACACAATAAGTTTTCATATTATAACCTCACTACAGCTGAGTTTGACTCCCTTAATAAATTAAAATACACAAGAGATTTAACCATAAAACCTGCTGATAAGGGAGGGGGAATAGTCATACTTAATACCTCAGATTATGTGACCAACATGTTATCCCTCTTGTCTGATGATACCACTTATAAAGTGGTTACATCTGAAGATGTTAACAAAATCATCAAAAAAGTACATGATGAAATTTATGACATGCTTATGTGTAGGCAAATTAATAAAGACACTTATGACTATCTTTATATTGAGTTTCCGAATATACCCATTATAAAAGGATTACCCAAAATACATAAAGGTATATTACCTACACCTATGAGGCCAATAGTCTCAGGTGAAAAGTGGGTTACTTCCACCATTTCTAGTTTTATTGAACATCTTCTGAGACCAGTGGTGAATGAAATATCTTCTATCCTTAAATATACATACCAACTACTAGAAGATATAACTGAGTTAGTCTTTGATATAACAACCCATAACTATTTATTGATAACGTTGGATATAAATAATTTGTTTACATCAATTCCCAACGAATATGGTTTACAAGCAGTAAGAGAACTGATTGCAGGATATTCAGATTTCAGTAACAATAAACAGATTTTGATTAGCCAATTGCTAGAGACAGTCCTTTGTAACAATCTATTTATTTTTAAGGACAAATGTTATTTACAAAAATGGGGGGTTGCCATGGGCACCCCCTGTGCTAATACTTGCGCAAATCTAGCTGTTTACCATTGGGAAAAGAGTTTTCTTTTTAATAATAGTTGTTATAAGAAGATTAAACTATATAAAAGGTTTGTCGACGATATCCTAATTGTTTGGGAAGGTTCTTTACTAGAATTTGAACAGTTTTTTACGTATTTAAATTCCACCACTACGTTTTTTAAGTTCACCATGGAAGCATCAAATAAAAGTATTAACTTTCTAGATGTTACCCTAACATTATCTGACAAAGGTTTGATTGTTCCATCTCTATATAGAAAAAACATTTGGAAGAATAGCCTCTTGTCTTATGACAGTATGCATCCCAGGCATGTCTTTCCAGGGATTATCAAAAGTCAATTTATGAGGTTATCTAGGGTCTGTAGAGACTGTACCACACTAGAGACTGAAGTAGATAAAATGGAAAATCTGTTTTTAGACAGAGGTTATGAACCCAAATTAGTGAGAGATATAAAAATTAAAACTATAGGTCCAATAATTTATCCTCAAGATACAGTAAACTTCCATGAACGAACAGAAGGCAATAAATCATTAAGTCATTTCAAAAGCAAGAAATTATCCTATATTTTGAAATATACTAGTGATATAAAATTTGAGGTCATTACCAAAAACTGGAATGTTCTCGTCATGGAACAGTCCACTAAAGATATTGTAGGTAACAGACCATGTTTTATGTATAAAAATAGTGACGATTTAAAAAAGATTCTTTGTAACGATTGGACGCTTAATCTGTCCAAACCAACTTTGAGTACTAGGGTTGGCACATATCCTTGTAATCATTGCACTAGATGCATCTACATCACCACGGAGCAAATTTTTAAACATCCTACTCTGAATTGGATTTTTTCGCCCAAGTATTTTGCTACATGTAACAAGGAATTTAATTTATTTAGCTACCTGTTTAAAATGTGATGCATTTTATGTGGGCCTTACTAAAAGAAGATTGACTGACAGAATATACAACCATATGATATTCGTAAAGGCAATGAACTTAATGCTTTATCAAAACACATTCTGGATAACAAGAGTCACCATTTTAGCTTTAGAGTCCTACAGGTTGTTTTGGATAATAACAGAAGAGGTGACCCATTGAATCACCTTGCAACATTAGAATTAAGATGGATATTGAGATTGAGTGCCCATGTGATCCCAGGTCTCAACAACCATGTTACAGTCAAACCTGTTCTAGACAATAGGAGACGTTGATATAAGTTTTTATATATCCATCTCCTATGTCTTGTCTGGCTGTGCCTTTGACATTTTTACTTTGTTGTTTGGCCTCTTGCCTGAGATTACTTACACAAATGTTGACTGTATGCCCTTTGCATTATGCATTTCACAGTTTAGTTTCCATTGCTTTTCAGCTATATATATATTTTCCACATGCCAATGTAGCATTTTTCTTGATTGCGTTTGTTCCAGTTACACTTATTGATATTTGAGTTTTTCAATGACGTGATTTAGATTTATTGCATAATGTTTTAAATATCATTATGTTTACAATCTATATATATATTTTTTATTTTTCATTTTTGGTTGGTTAAAGTCATTCAAGTACCATCATGACGTCTACTTGCATAGACAGCGTTTGAATTTTGAGGTTTCTTTCATTAGTTATAATTTTATTTGTATTTTTTAACTTTAGCATTGAATATTCCTTCATCTAATATTTATATTGTGGTTTTGCTAATTTATAAGAGTGTTTATAACCTGTCACAAATTTCATGTGATGGTCTATACCACTAATAAATTTTTTGAAGATTTATTTGCTTCTTCTTAATGATGTAGTGCCTTACAGATGGTTTGAGCCGCGAAGCGGAAACGCTGTGCTACAATTTAGAGGGATGACAGCGGTGATTTGCTGCTACCATGATGTTTAGTATATATTTTTTGTACAACAGTGCTATGAAGTGATGATCGTTTTACTGCTTTTGATTTTATCACAATTTAATTCTAATCTTGATATGAGCGTATATACATATGCAAATCATTTTAGCAGTGCTTCTTATAATGTTTTATAGAACTAGGATGGTTGATTGCAACATTATTGTGTATATTAGAGTTGTCATGGGTTTTAACCAATTAATTGATTGGACTTTTAATTATTTAATTTCCCACCTAGTATTGTATTTAAGCAGTACTGTTTTTATTGTAATTTATCTGATGAAGCGTGGAGGAGTCCACGCGAAAGCGCTCATCTTTTTCTTGTTATTAAAGTATCGAATTTTGGATTTACTTGGGTTTTTTCTTCATTTTCATGGTGGTCAGACTACCAGTATATTTCTTGCTGTACAGTTGTGTAAATATTAGCCTAAGCTCAGTGATTGTATTCCCTTCATTGTACGCCACTTAAATGCACAGTAGTCTTGCAAAGGCAGAATTACAACCATAAATAGCAGGATCAGTCATTTCATTTACAAACAGCGCCCTGCATGCCCATTAACTTCATTAATGTAGTGATGCATGCAAATAGTCAGAAGTTTGTATTCCATCTTGTTTTACCCAAATACACAGTCCTGCAAAGCCAGAATTGTAACACCAAAGCTACGGTGCCAAACGGTTCATCCACAAACAGCCATCATATCAATTGCCAACCTAAAGTATCTGTTTTCACCCTGCCAGGATTAAAATGAAAATAGCAGTGGTTGCATTCAAGGATGTCTGGAGGCCTACACACTGTACTGATTTCAGTACAATTTCTTTCGAAGAGGGGGTATCATTTTTAATTAAAAAAAAAAAAAAAAAAATGCATATTTTTTTAAAGGGCGTTTTTCTTTAAGAACGCCCCTTGCGTCTGTCTGCACATGCCTGTTGCATCTCTGCGACATGTTTACATCTTCGACTTGCTCTCATACGGAATTTGAATACAGGAAAATGTTTGGACTGCGGACCAAGGTACGGACAAGTAAGAGATATGTGTGCGAGTGTGGAGGTGTGCGAGTGTGTGCAAATTCAATACAAGACATTTGACGGGACTATGGATGGACAAGTAAGAGTAGGTATGGGTGTGTGTATGTAAGAGGTAGATAGGGGTGTGTGTTTGCTTGCATGAAAGCGGTAGATAGATAGGTGTGAGAGGTAGATAGCTGTGTATGTGTATGCGTGTGTGATGATGCCTCTCAACTATACAAACCTTCTTAAAATGTCCAGATTTTTGCCTCTTATTATCAGTCTGTTTTTGTCTGGCAAATTATTAAAGACTGGAGTTGGAAAATAATGCAAATCAGACAGTTGTAGAAATTTTTTTCCGTATTTTTGGGCTTGCTCATTTTGGATGTCTCTGTAGGGAAGCAGATACGCATAGGGATTATCATACATTGTGTATACCTTGTTTAGGGCCTGAGCACGCGTTGTTGGTTGCCGCTCTTGTGCTAGATTTAAACTATTAAGAGGAGGCTTGATTGTGCTAGGTTAGTGTTTGGGAAGCGTGAATTATAATGCCGCGGATGCTCCGCGCTTCATCTAAGAAGCGCAAGGACAAAACAGTGAAGTCTAGGGTGAGGAACCGGCAGTCCCGGACGCCGGTTCTTTAGAAGGCTCAGGGGAGCCAGAGGTTTTGCCAGGAGTCTCTATGGAGTCTCAGGCAGATACTTTACTGTTACAGGATGTGCCCTCTCAGGAGGTAGGCCAGGCTGAGGGGGCTTCTCAGGTAACTGTTCTTCCCTCTCTTCCCAAGGTAGTTAGGGCCTCCCCTTCTGTTGCCAAAGCTTCTTTTAGAGGAAGGCCAAGTTCAGCTTCTGTAGGGGCTTCTCCTAGCATTTCGGCTCTGTGCCTAAGAAACATATGCTTAAAATGGCAGAAGATTTGATTACTCTGATTAGAGGTTCTATGCCCCACCTGATAAGAGGCCTAGGGTGGAACAGGAGTTTGATAGTTTTGAACAGTGTTCACAGGCTTCAGAGTCTTCTGTGGTAGACTTGCAAGAGTTTCCTCTTATTCTGATTCTGATGTGGATGATTCCACTCCTTCAGCTTCTCCTCCTGAGGATTTTTCATTTTCAGAGACTCTTCATTCCATGAGGGGGGACTTTAAATGGGAAGGCCAAGATTACTCTGACTCCAGGAAAAGGCTTAGGGAATTCTTGTTTTTGCCCCAGCATAGGCCTTTAGCTATTCCTCCTGTGTTGAATGTGGTGGAGGATGTTTTGCAGAGGCTTCTCTGAACCCTGATTCTTTGCCTCCTGCTCCTGTTAAGCCTGATAGGTATTATAGGGTGCCCAAGCTCATAAGTATTTGTTTAAGAGTCCCAGGGCGGACCCAGAAACTGTTTCTCAGGGGCCTAAAGGTGTTAAAGCTTCTGTGGTTAAAAATCCTGTACCCTCTGATAAAGAGGCAAGGGCTTTGGATAGGTGGGGTAAGAAAGTATATACTTCTTCCACTCTAGCCATGAGGCGTTGAATTGTCAGTTTCATATGCTGAAATATCAGAATTATCTCCTTTCACAATTGAAATCTAAGGTGGATGCTTTGGCGGAAGGTATTGAGTGTAAAGAATTGCTGGATTTGGTTCATGTGTCTGAACAAGTGGGTAAGCATTCTTTGCAGTGTGGTTTTGATGCTGTTCAGGCCTCCTCGAGGGTGGCTGCTACTAGTTCTGTTCTTCGAGCATGCCTGGTTGAAGGATCAGAATTTAGCTGAGCATGTTAAGACAGGATTTTGGATGCTCCTTTACAGTCTGATGTGTTGTTTGGACCGCCTGTGGAAGCAGTTTTAAAGAAAATGGAGGACAAAGCTAAGTCTATGCAGACTGTTAAAGATTTTTGCAGGTGCAGCCTCCAAGTTTAGTAGAAATTGGCCTGCTAAGGGGTGGACATATCCTGCTTATGGTTCCCAGTCTAGGGGTAGGTCTAGACGTGGTAGGGGCAGGGCTCAAGGTTCATTTAGGCCTAGATCAGACAGTTCACCTGCTCAGACTTCTGGTGAGGGCAGGGGTCAGTCCTTTCGTAAGCAGAACCAATGACCTGCCTTTTCAGCTGCCAGTGGACTCGTCTGGCAGCTCCTTTGGGAGGAAGATTGTCTCTTTTCAAAGAAAATTGGGATTTAATCACTCAAGACAGATGGGTGCTGGATATCATTCATCACGGTTACAGATTTTATTTCCACACAATGCCCCCTTTCAAAGGCATGCCAGATGTTCCTCCTCCACAAAGAAAAGAGGCTCACAAGCAAGTTTCTCAGTTACTCCAGATAGGGGCTATTCAGCCAGTCCCTGTATCAGAAAGGGGCTTCGGATTTTATTCTCGCCTGTTCCTAGTACCAAAGAAGGGGAACACGTGGAGACCAATTTTGGATTTATCTATCCTCAACACTTATCTGGACATTCCCAAGTTCAAGATGTTGACGTTACAGCAACTGTTACCTCTGCTGGGCAAGGGTCACTGGATGGTAACTTTGGATCTCAAGGAAGCTTACCTTCATGTGCCCATAAGGCTAAGTTGCAGAAAGTATCTGCGGGTTCGAACTGGAGATTTTCATTATGAGTTCTCTGCATTGCCCTTTGGCTTATCTACTGCGCCCAGAGTATTCACAAAGGTTCTGGCTCCAGTGATAGCTTACTTCAGGCTTCAAGGCATTCAAATCTATCCTTACTTGGACGACTGCCTGATTCTGGCTCAAGAAAAGGAACACCTTCTACAGCATCTGGAATATGTCATAGCAGTGCTAAGATGCCTAGGGTATTCTGTGAACGAAATAAAGTCCAGTCTAGTACCCTCTCAAGACATGTGCTTTCTGGGTGTGAGACTGAATACAGCAGCCCAGATGGCCTTTTTAACCCCGGGCAAACAAAAGAGTCTGTCACTTTACTTCCATCAACTATCTCATCAGTCCGTGCTGACTGCAAGGACAGTCCTTCAAGCATTAGGGTTCATGGCATCTTGTATTCTGGTGCTTCCCAATGCCAAACTGCATATGAGGAAGCTGCAATGGTATCTCAAAATGTATGGACACAGCACTGCCAAGATTTGGACACTGTCATTCAAATAATACCTTGCCTTCAAAAGGAATTCTTGTGGTGGGCTCAGGAATGTCACCTAAACAAGGGACTCTCTGTGACCCGCCAGAGGCGAGTCAGATTTTAACGACAGATGCCTCGGACACTGCTTGGGGAGCTCATCTAAATGGAAAGTGGATACAAGACAAGTGGCCTGCCAGACTACAGCATCTACATATCAACATGAAGGAGATGTTAGCAGTCCAGTTTGCATTGATGGCTTTCAAGGAGTTACTTCTTCCAGGGCAGGTGTTGATTCTGAACAGACAACACAACTGTCATGTGGTACATCAACAAGCAAGGGGAACACATTCTTATCCTCTATGCAGGCAAGCAATGATTTTATGGGAGACTGCGTTAAGCTGCAACTACTCTTCACGCAAGGTTTCTGCCGGGAGCACAGAACTCCTTTGCAGATGTCTTATCGAGACAAATCATGGATCCCCACGTGGAAACTGGATTTTCATGTATTTCAGAAATTGACAGTGTCATGGGGAACTCCAGACATAGATCTGTTCGCTTCTCCACTAAACCACCAGCTGCCAAAGTATTGCACAAAGGGGTTTCATCACACAGCTTGGAAAGTGGATGCTCTGTCTTTCAGTTGGAAAAACCTTCATGTCTATGCCTTTCCACCTCTACCTCTTCTTCCAAAGGTATTACTAAAGGTCAGACAGGACAGGCCAAGGAATATTTTTATAGCTCCAGATTGGCCTCGGCAACACCGGTACCCACTTCTAAGGAGTCTGTAAAGAAGCCTCCATGGCCTTTACCTCTGATTCCTCATCTGTTATAGCTTAGTAGCACAAACAGGTAGCATGCTTGTTTGCGAAGAAGGCTCTGGTTTCTTCTACATCAGCACATAGATGGATTGCCGACCATGTGTTGTAATTTAAGAGGGGTGGGGTACTGCAGTGCTTAGTGTGTTCTCCTTTGGATAAGATGCTTAGTACTTATGAACTTTTTGTCCGTTTGCCATCCATTCCCTATTGCATTATTACCAGCTTAAAGTTTTGTAATATAGTACAATCAGGAAGGTGAATCAAAGAACTCTTGCATGTTTGTATGGTCCTGAACATGTGTGCAAGGGGTCTATGATTTGAAAACAGCCCAAAGGTAAAAGCTAGCCAGATGCATTTTCTTTGAATGTGGGTTTCAGTGAATCTGAGTTTCAAAGGCAGAGGAGTTTTAATGCTGTTTTCATTGCGAGACTGTATTGTTTTGTTTAGCAAATGTCTGTCAGTGTTTGTGCTATAAAATTTTAAATTAAAGTTTTAAATTAAATCTAAATATCTGTAATCATTGTAGAAGTAAAGTAGAAAACAGTATCCACACTGAGAGGTGTGAACGGTGTATCTGAAGTAGGGACTTCATTTGTCAGCAACCTGTGGGTCTTGGATCCGATATCGGATCCGAGTCGGCAACTTGTTTCATAGCTAATGGATCCGAGCTCCTAGCTCCTCCTCTCACCCATAATCCCCTGCTAACCCTCCATGACCTCAGATCTAGTTTGCCGCACTTGTGGATGGCTGGATTCCTTTGAGCTCTTAGCGAACTTGTCAGTTAAGTGTAATTTTATTCAACTTTCCTCTATTGTTAACTTTAAAAAGTGTGTAAGTCAGGTTCCCTGTATTTTATATTTTTTTATATAGTTTTTTCCCTATCTTCGCTGGTCGTTAGTGAGTGTGTGTGTGTTTGTGTTTTGGGGCCTGTGTGTTTGTGTAGCATTTATTTTTTTCTTCAAGTATGGCTGAGGCCCCAAAAGCCATTTTTTCAAAATGTACCGAGTGTGGCCATAAGCTCTCCCCGGCTGATGGCCACACTCGGTGCGTTCGGTGCCTTGGGGTTGAACACCTCTCCTCAGGTTGTACCATTTGTGCAGCGTTCAACCCCAGGGCACTGAAGGATCAGAGGTCGAAGCTGGTCCTGGTGGGACTTTTGCACCCGGGCTCTGCTCCGGCCTCCGCCGCTCCCGTGGCACTACCACAGGCTGTGGTCATTGCCACTCCTGCCCCCCTTCCGGCCGGGACTCAAACTCCCGCTAAAGCACCGGAGGACAGGGAGGCTAGGAGGGAGAAACTGAGGGAGAAGCACCACAAGCGGCGGGCCGAGGCCTCCGCTTCGGCCCCGCCAGCTAAGCGGGCTTCTCCCACCACAGCTTCTAGGTCTCCTCCTCCTCGGCTCCGATCTCCTTGCTTCTCCCCAGGGCCCGAAGAGGAGGAGGAGGCCCGATCTCCATCGAGGTCATCGAGGTGGCATTCCAAGCCTGCTTCGGTGGCCTCGTCGAGATCAACTTTAAGCATGTCAGATGCAGACTTGGACCAGATGATGCGAAGGTTCATCCAGGCCCAGCTGCAGATGGGAGTGCTCTTGCCTCCCCCCCCCCCCTTCGGGGGGGAGCTCGACACCCTTTTTTGCTCCAATTGCTCCTTCTCCGACCCGCTACCCGGGTTCGGAGCTGAGCAGCGTCGGAGCCGGGGGTGGGTCGGCGCCGACAGTACTTGGTACTTCGGATCCGACCCTGCCCTCGAGTCTGTCGGATCCGACCTCTCGGAGCCGTGGGCCGAGCTTCGGATCCGAGGGATTCAGTGTGCCTTCGGCTCCGTCCAGGTCGGAGCACACTGGTCCTTCGGATCCGATGGTCTCGGCGCCGGCTCCGATCCCTTCATCGGATCCGAGTGGGAGTCGGCTCTCGGAGCCCAGGGAGAGCGGTTCCCCCTCGGCCTTCGATGTAGTGGAGAGGGCTCTGTCGAGAGCATCCGGACCCCCGGCCCTTGTCTCTGCTCCACCCTGCACTCCCTCTCTGCTGGGCCAGGCTTCCATCACCTGGCCTCAGGGACAGCTTGATTCAATGTCCCAGATTGTTCCATTGGAACAGGATGTTGCTGGCGAGACCTCCTCGGACAGCCCCCCTGAGAAAGTGCCTCACAAGCACAAGTGCAAGAGGAGGCACGTGGACTCCCCTGATTCCTTAACTGAGGACACGGACTTGGATGAAGGGGAAGGCTCCCCAAGATCACCCCCTGAGGATGTCTCCTTTGGAGACATCATGGAAATACTTAGGATCAGAGGTGGGTGGTCTCCCCAAGGCTACTATAAAATTTCAAGCAAGGGGGGAAAACAGGACTTTGGAGGTTTTTAAAAAATTTCAGGCTCCAAAAAATTTTTGCAGGCAAGCAATGATTTTATGGGAGACTGCGTTAAGCCTGCAACTGACTCTTCAGGCAAGGTTTCTGCCAGGAGCACAGAACTCCTAGCAGATGTATTAAGCAGACAAATCATGGATCCCCACAGTGAAACTGGATCTTCATGTATTTCAGAAATTGACAGTGTCATGGGGAACTCCAGACATAGATCTGTTCGCTTCTCCACTAAACCACCAGCTGCCAAAGTATTGCACAAAGGGGTTTCATCACACAGCTTGGAAAGTGGATGCTCTGTCTTTCAGTTGGAAAAACCTTCATGTCTATGCCTTTCCACCTCTACCTCTTCTTCCAAAGGTATTACTAAAGGTCAGACAGGACAGGCCAAGGATGATTTTAATAGCTCCAGATTGGCCTCGGCAACACTGGTACCCACTTCTAAGGAGTCTTGTAAAGAAGCCTCCATGGCCTTTACCTCATCTGTTATCTCAGAAGGACGGTCATCTGCTCAATGTCAAGCTTCAATCTCTTCATCTCACAGCTTGGCATATTCTGTGTTGAAGCATGGTAGGTCTCAGCTTCCTCAACAAGTTTTAAATGTGATTATGGGAGCTAGAAGGCCTAGTACTAGGAGAGTGTCGCAGAAAATGGAAGAGATTTTTATTTTGGAGTACAGCAAAGAATTTGGAGATTTCAGAGCCTAATTTGAGTGTGGCTCTTCAATATCTTACTGAATTATTGGACAAAGGTTTGTCCTTCTCTTCCATAAAGATTCATGCTGCAGCAATTTCAGCTCACTATGATTGTGACCCACCTTTGTTTTCGCATCCTTTGTTCAAGCAGTTTCTTAGAGGGCAAAGAATATAAGACCCCCACGTAGAGCTCCTACTCCTGCTTGGGATCTCAATTTTGTGTTGGAAAAACTTACTCTACAACCTTTTGAGCCTGCAGCTACTGCTGAATTGAAATATTTGTCATGGAAGACTGCTTTTCTGTTGGCTATTACTTCTGCAAGAAGGGTGTCTGAGTTGCAGGCCCTTATGGCAGTAGAGCCCTTTTGATTTTCCATAAGGACAGGGTATCATTACGTACTAATCCTTCCTTTATGCCTAGGTGGTTTCTAGTGTGGCTTTAAACCAAACTATTCATTTGCCTACGTTTTTGCAGATCCTCAAAATAAAGGGGAAAAGATTTTGCACACTTTAGATGTACACAGGCAATTGCGTTATTATTTGAGCAGGACTAAAGATTTTAGGCAGTCTCAGCAGTTACTTGTTTCTTTTGCTTTGAGTTCACAGGGCAAGCCTGTGTCAAAACAAACTATTTCTAGGTGGATTGGCTTTTGCATTGCATTTTGTTATTCCCATCATGGCAAAGAGGTTCCAGCTGGGATTAGGCCTCATTCCACTAGGGCTACTGCCACTTCAACAGCATTTCTAATGGTACTTGCAACTAAGGATATTCTGGAAGCAGCTACTTGGAGTTCAGTGCATACTTTCTCTAGGCATTATCACCTGCCTATATACTCTAAGACTAGAGCTGGTTTTGCCACAGCTGTTTTACAAGGCATGTTGTCAGCTCCTGCTACTTTATAATTTGCCAGCCTCCCTTACCTCTGCTTTGGGATTCTACCCAATTGTCAGGACTGCAGCAAGGAAGGCGAAGAACATAGTACAGTTTTGTACCTACCATAAATGTAGATGTTCGAGGATTCCCTTGCTGCAGTCCAATTTACCCTCCCTCCTTCCCCTCTGTGTTTCAGGGTGGTTGTGTAGGTGAGTTTACATGCTTATATTTTTTGTATATATTACTGTATATATTGTACATGTTTTTTGGTGCAGGTTCTTTTTGGGACTTGTCTTTTTGGGTCTTCTGACATCTGGGGCAAGAAAAGACTGAGGAAATGGCGTCGGTCATGCGCATTAGTACCCTGACGTACTGACGTCAGTCTAAGGCGCCATGACCGACGTCAGCCTTATACTCTGGTATTCGGGCCGACTGGGACGCGGACTATACCCAATTGTCAGGACTGCAGCAAGGGAATCCTCGAACATCTACATTTATGGTAGGTACAAAACTGTACTTTTCTTTCATTAGGTACAATTTTATTTGTATTTTTTAATTTTAGCATTGAATATTCCTTCATCTAATATTTATATTGTGGTTTTGCTAATTTATAATAGTGTTTATAACCTGTCACAAATTTCATGTGATGGTCTATACCACTAATAATTTTTTGAAGCTTTATTTGCTTCACCTTAATGATGTAGTCCCTTACAGATGGTTTGAGCTGCGAAGCGGAAACGCTGTGCTACAATTTAGAGGGATAACAGCGGTGATTTGCCGCTACCATGATGTTTAGTATATTTTTTGTACAACAGTGCTATGAAGTGATGATCGTTTTACTGCTTTTGATTTTATCACAATTTAATTCTAATCTTGATATGAGCGTATATACATATGCAAATTATTTTAGCAGTGCTCTTTTAATGTTTTATAGAACTAGGATGGTTGATTGCAATATTAGTATGTATATTAGAGTTGTCATGGCTTTTAATTAATTAATTAATTGGATTTCTAATTATTTAATTTCCCGCCTAGTATTGTATTTAAGCAGTACTGTTTTCATTGTAATTTATCTGATGAAGCGTGGAGGAGTCCATGCGAAAGCGCTCATCTTTTTTCTTGTTATTAAAGTATCGAATTTTGGATTTACTTGGCCTTTCTTTTCTTCATTTTCATCGTGGTGAGACTATCGGTATATTTCTTGCTGTACAGTTGTGTAAATATTAGCCTAAGCTCAGTGATTGTATTCCCTTCATTGTACGCCACTTAAATGCACAGTAGTCTTGCAAAGGCAGAATTACAACCATAAATAGCAGGATCAGTCATTTCATTTACAAACAGCGCCCTGCATGCCCATTAACTTCATTAATGTAGTGATGCATGCAAATAGTCAGAAGTTTGTATTCCATCTTGTTTTACCCAAATACACAGTCCTGCAAAGCCAGAATTGTAACACCAAAGCTACGGTGCCAAACGGTTCATCCACAAACAGCCATCATATCAATTGCCAACCTAAAGTATCTGTTTTCACCCTGCCAGGATTAAAATGAAAATAGCAGTGGTTGCATTCAAGGATGTCTGGAGGCCTACACACTGTACTGATTTCAGTACAATTTCTTTCGAAGAGGGGGTATCATTTTTAATTTAAAAAAAAAAAAAAATGCATATTTTTTTAAAGGGCGTTTTTCTTTAAGAACGCCCCTTGCGTCTGTCTGCACATGCCTGTTGCATCTCTGCGACATGTTTACATCTTCGACTTCCTCTCATACGGAATTTGAATACAGGAAAATGTTTGGACTGCGGACCAAGGTACGGACAAGTAAGAGATATGTGTGCGAGTGTGGAGGTGTGCGAGTGTGTGCGAAATTCGAATACAAGACATTTGGACGGGACTATGGATGGACAAGTAAGAGTAGGTATGGGTGTGTGTATGTAAGAGGTAGATAGGGGTGTGTGTTTGCTTGCATGAAAGCGGTAGATAGATAGGTGTGAGAGGTAGATAGCTGTGTATGTGTATGCGTGTGTGATGATGCCTCTCAACTATACAAACCTTCTTAAAATGTCCAGATTTTTGCCTCTTATTATCAGTCTGTTTTTGTCTGGCAAATTATTAAAGACTGGAGTTGGAAAATAATGACAGACATTAGAGTTTCAGACTTCATACCCTTCAAACAATTCATGCTAATGCAAAACCTCTTATTCTGTCAACTTTCTAAGTTTGTAAGAACAATATTTAAAAAATGTCCGTATTTTTGGGCCTTTGCATCAGTTTTATTTATGGCTTTGTTGCTCTAAGAGGTTGAGTGGTATTGTGTGTGCGTTTGTAAGAAGTAGGTAGGTGGCGTACCTCTCAACTTTCCTGATTTTTGCAGAATGTCCAGAGTTTTGTCCCATATTTTTGTCTGTTCCTCATAACTTTTGTGATTTTTCTTGAAAATCATTGAGGGCTGAAGTCATTAAATAATGACAGGCATTTGAGTTTCTGACTTCATATCCTTTAGAAAAATGCATGCTAACACAAATCCTGTTGTTCCAGCAACTTTCTAAGTTCCTGAGAGCATTATTTAAAATCTGTCCCTGTTTATTTTAGGCTTTATCCAGATTTGTTACAGTAAGAGGTAGGTAGGGGTATGTGTGTGTGAGTGAAATATCCCCTAGTTAGGGATAGTAGGTGGTTAGTAATTTGCTCAGCTCAAAACCTGTACATTAGTTGCAGAAAACACGAGTCTGAATCCTCTACCCCAACTACTATGCTGCATTTTTGGAAGAACTGACTACATTTTTAAGGAACTGAGTTTGCGCTACGGGTTCAGCATTTTTCAGGTAATTGAGTTTCAGGTGCATTTTCAAGGAATTGGTAGCTTTAAGGGAAGACAAGTTTATTGCTGCTGATGCTAAGTCTGATTACAGTGTGCAGCTGTTTTGTTTTGCAAATTAAATCAGTATTGTGATATAGAATTGAAAAGCTTAGTAGCACAAACAGGTAGCATGCTTGTTTGCGAAGAAGGCTCTGGTTTCTTCTACATCAGCACATAGATGGATTGCCGACCATGTGTTGTAATTTAAGAGGGGTGGGGTACTGCAGTGCTTAGTGTGTTCTCCTTTGGATAAGATGCTTAGTACTTATGAACTTTTTGTCCGTTTGCCATCCATTCCCTATTGCATTATTACCAGCTTAAAGTTTTGTAATATAGTACAATCAGGAAGGTGAATCAAAGAACTCTTGCATGTTTGTATGGTCCTGAACATGTGTGCAAGGGGTCTATGATTTGAAATCAGCCCAAAGGTAAAAGCTAGCCAGATGCATTTTCTTTGAATGTGGGTTTCAATGAATCTGAGTTTCAAAGGCAGAGGAGTTTTAATGCTGTTTTCATTGCGAGACTGTATTGTTTTGTTTAGCAAATGTCTGTCAGTGTTTGTGCTATAAAATTTTAAATTAAAGTTTTAAATTAAATCTAAATATCTGTAATCATTGTAGAAGTAAAGTAGAAAACAGTATCCACACTGAGAGGTGTGAACGGTGTATCTGAAGTAGGGACTTCATTTGTCAGCAACCTGTGGGTCTTGGATCCGATATCGGATCCGAGTCGGCAACTTGTTTCATAGCTAATGGATCCGAGCTCCTAGCTCCTCCCCTCACCCATAATCCCCTGCTAACCCTCCATGACCTCAGATCTAGTTTGCCGCACTTGTGGATGGCTGGATTCCTTTGAGCTCTTAGCGAACTTGTCAGTTAAGTGTAATTTTATTCAACTTTCCTCTATTGTTAACTTTAGAAAGTGTGTAAATCAGGTTCCCTGTATTTTATATTTTTTTATATAGTTTTTTCCCTATCTTCGCTGGTCGTTAGTGAGTGTGTGTGTGTGTTTGTGTTTTGGGGCCTGTGTGTTTGTGTAGCATTTATTTTTTTCTTCAAGTATGGCTGAGGCCCCAAAAGCCATTTTTCAAATGTCGAGTGTGGCCATAAGCTCTCCCGGCTGATGGCCACACTCGCGTCCAGTGCCTTGGGGTTGAACACCTCTCCTCAGGTTGTACCATTTGTGCAGCGTTCAACCCCAGGGCACTGAAGGATCAGAGGTCGAAGCTGGTCCTGGTGGGACTTTTGCACCGGGCTCTGCTCCGGCCTCCGCCGCTCCGTGGCACTACCACAGGCTGTGGTCATTGCCACTCCTGCCCCCCTTCCGGCCGGGACTCAAACTCCCGCTAAAGCACCAGAGGACAGGGAGGCTAGGAGGGAGAAACTGAGGGAGAAGCACCACAAGCGGGCGAGGCCTCCGCTTCGGCCCCGCCAGCTAAGCGGGCTTCTCCCACCACAGCTTCTAGGTCTCCTCCTCCTCGGCTCCGATCTCCTTGCTTCTCCCCAGGGCCCGAAGAGGAGGAGGAGGCCCGATCTCCATCGAGGTCATCGAGGTGGCATTCCAAGCCTGCTTCGGTGGCCTCGTCGAGATCAACTTTAAGCATGTCAGATGCAGACTTGGACCAGATGATGCGAAGGTTCGTCCAGGCCCAGCTGTGGATGGGAGTGCTCTTGCCTCCCCTTCGGGGAGCTCGTCACACTTTTTCGCTCCAATTGCTCCTTCCCCAACCCGCTACCCGGGTTCGGAGCCGAGCAGCGTCGGAGCCGGGGGTGGGTCGGCGCCGACAGTACTTGGTACTTCGGATCCGACCCTGCCCTCGAGTCTGTCAGATCCAACCTCTCGGAGCCGTGGGCCGAGCTTCGGATCCGAGGGATTCAGTGTGCCTTTGGCTCCGTCCGGGTCGGAGCACACTGGTCCTTCGGATCCGATGGTCTCGGCGCCGGCTCCGATCCCTTCATCGGATCCGAGTGGGAGTCGGCTCTCGGAGCCCAGGGAGAGCGGTTCCCCCTCGGCCTTCGATGTAGTGGAGAGGGCTCTGTCGAGAGCATCCGGACCCCCGGCCCTTGTCTCTGCTCCACCCTGCACTCCCTCTCTGCTGGGCCAGGCTTCCATCACCTGGCCTCAGGGACAGCTTGATTCAATGTCCCAGATTGTTCCATTGGAACAGGATGTTGCTGGCGAGACCTCCTCGGACAGCCCCCCTGAGAAAGTGCCTCACAAGCACAAGTGCAAGAGGAGGCACGTGGACTCCCCTGATTCCTTAACTGAGGACACGGACTTGGATGAAGGGGAAGGCTCCCCAAGATCACCCCCTGAGGATGTCTCCTTTGGAGACATCATGGAAATACTTAGGATCAGAGGTGGGTGGTCTTACCCCAAGGCTTCCTTTGATGAGTCCGTGTTTCTGGAGTTATTCGAAGCAGGTCCGTCTATCTCTTGGGTGTCCCCTCCGGCCGACCCCCTGGTGGACCTTATTACCACCAGGGCGTGGAAGGACCTGGACACCGTGGAGCCAGTTCCCAAACGCCCAGACAGGATACTGAGCCCCCCCGCAGACCAGTCACACTGGAGCAAGGGTCCCCCCGTAGATGCCATGTTGACGGCGGCAGCCATGAAGAGGGAACTAGTTCAGGAGAGCCCCTCAGTCCATCCACCGAGCAAGGAGTCCCGCTCGATGGATCACTTAGGGAAGCGAGTTTTTAGTTCAGCGACCTTTTTGGTTGGGTCTCTGAACTATATGGCACACGTCATCAGGATGCAGCAGGATCTTATCAAAGAATACGCTGCCTCCCCCCCTGAGTCCATGTCTGCGGAAGACAAACAATTGTACTCCACCCGAATGGCCACTCTGAGATCTATTTCAAATACCTCTATGCGGCTATTGTCCCAAGCCACCGTGGGAGCCGCTAGAGCTAGCGGAGCAGGCCTAGTCATAAGACGTCAGGCCTGGCTCCGTCATTGTGACTTTGTGGAGCCTTTTAAAGCGTCCTTTGCGAACGCCCCTTTCGATGGTTCTGCCCTGTGTGGCAAAAGGGTTCACGAGACACTAGTCCAGAGAAAGACGAGAAGATGTTGTCTGCCGTCGGAGTCCGCTTCTCTGCTCCCCAGCGGTCCTTTTCGAAGAACCAAAAGGGTCAGAAGAAGATGTGGTTCCGGAAATCGCAACACTCCCAACCCGCTCCGGACAACCAGTCCTTCCGTGGCAGAGGAGGACAGGGAGGATGCCGCCCCAGGGGCAGAGGGGCTCCGAGGAACTTTGGGTCCAGAGAACCTTTCTCTGATTGGCCCACGCAGCAGCCCTGAAGGGTTGCCCGGCTGCTCCACTCTGGAGGCAGTCGGGGGGGGCGCTTCTCGGAGCACCTAGCGGCATGGGAATCCATCACGACAGACCGCTGGGTGCTTCGAATTATATCCAGAGGGTATAAAATTCCAATACTTCATGTCCCCAAATGCAAGAACCTCCCCGATGTACCACCCGATCAGAGGGAGACTGCAGCCGCAGAGATTCAGCAGCTGCTAGAAAAAAGAGCCATCCAGCCCGTCCCCCAAGGCCAGCTCGAATTAGGGTTCTACTCCAGGTTCTTTTTGGTGCCAAAAAAGACGGGGGACTCGAGACCAATTATAGACCTGTCCCGTTTGAACCTGTCTGTAACCAAGGAAAAATTCCGAATGGTAACTCTTCAATCTATTCTCCCCCTTTTAAGGGAGAACGATTGGATGTGCTCTATAGACCTCAAGGATGCGCACTACCACATTCTAATGGACAGACGATCCAGGAGGTTTCTCCACTTCCGGCTGGGAGCCAGTCACTACCAGTTCAGGGTCCTTCCCTTTGGCCTCACCACAGCCCCCAGGGTGTTCACCAAGGTGTTAGCAGTGATAGCGGCCCACCTGAGACTCCAGGGAATGCAGGTCTTCATAGATTGCCCCAACAAGGCATCTACTGTGCTCAGCCAGAGATTTCTTTCTCCGCCTAGCCCCCCAATTAGGCATCACCATCAATGCCGACAAATCTTTTCTGGCCCCGACACAAGTCATAGAATTTATAGGAGCCAGAATAGACACCAGAGATCTACGAGCCTTCCTGACGTCGGAACGACTACAGAATTTGCAACTTCATGTGCGGGCCATCCTCAACTCAGAAGCACCACCGGCGGAATTGGTCCTGAGGGCGCTGGGCTCCATGGCGGCAGCGATAACGCTCCTTCCATGCACCCGTCTGAACATGAGGGTACTGCAGTGGACCCTTCTAGTACAATGGTCCTTTCTGTCCTTTCCTCTCCATCACCCCATCGCTATCAGCAAGGCTTGCAGGAGGGCCCTATTATGGTGGCTTCATGCTCCGGATCTTCACACGGGCCGACCCTTCTGCATCCCCCCCCCCCCTCGCCACAGTGACCACGGACGCCTCCTGCCTTGGGTGGGGGGGCATTATTCAGGCAGGACTGTCCAAGGCACGTGGAACGATACAGAGACCTCCCTGCATATCAACGTTCTGGAGATGAGAGCGATGCTGTACGCGTTGCAAGCACTTCAGAATCTCCTCCCCGTAGGAACTATTGCAATTCAGTCGGACAACATGTCTGTTGTCTGGTACATCAACAAACAGGGGGGAACCAGGTCTTACCCTCTATGCCGGGAAGCCATGAGAGTGTGGGACTGGGCGATTTCCACCAACTGCTTTCTGATTGCAACGCACATTCCGGGGCGGGCCAACATCCTAGCAGACAAACTCAGCCGCACCCTTCTTACCCCTTACGAGTGGTCTCTCAACCCACTAGTAGCGAAGCAGATATTCGCAATATGGGGGCAACCCTGCTGCGATCTTTTTGCCTCTCCCTCAAACACCAAATGCGACAATTTCTTTGCTCTGATTCCCCCTCCAGGGGAAACTCCAAGAGACGCTCTGGTGCATGCTTGGCCGCCCGGTCTACATTATGCCTATCCTCCTCTACCCCTGATGCTACAACTCTTACAGAAAGCCTCGCAGTTGGGGAGCAGGATGATCCTCATTGCCCCATTATGGCCTTGGCAAATTTGGTTCCCTTACCTGTGGTCTCACCTAGTGAATCCCCCCTGGATTCTGGATCCCAGTCCGGATCTAATCTCATATCCATCGGGCTTGCCGACCCCAAATCTGGACAGTCTGAAGCTGACAGCTTGGTTGCTCCAGTTCCACTCCTAGTTAGGACTCCCGGTATCTCTTCACCAGTCAAAGCCATCCTCGTGGCAGCACATAAACCTTCCACCAGGAAAGTGTACCGCAGTAAATGGAAAAGTTTCTCCGTCTGGGCGGAGCATCATAATCTAGATCCCTTTACGGCTCCTCTTCCATCCATACTAGACTTCCTAACCGGACTTTTTCAGGAAGGCGCTAGTTGCTCAACTGTCAAAGTTCAATTGGCTGCCATCTCCCATTACCATGCGGGACATGACACATGGCCCTTGATGTCGGCCAAGTTGTGTAAAACCTTTCTCAAGGGCACCTTTTTGCTCAGAACCCCTATAAAAGAAGCCGTACCCCCTTGGCATCTTTCACTAGTTCTTCAAGCCCTGACTGCTCCACCATTTGAACCTGCCGCTTCAGTGGATCTCAAATGCTTGTCCTGGAAAACAGCATTCCTTGTAGCCATTACTTCAGCGAAGAGAGTTTCGGAGCTTCAAGCCCTTTCCGTGAAACCTCCTTACTTGATTTTTCATCCGGACAGAGCGTACCTCAGGACCAATCCCTCCTTCCTTCCCAAAATAGCAAAATAGCATCAGAAACCAATATAAATCAATCCATAAATCCATAAATCTACTGGTCTTTTTTCCTAAATATCAGAATAAAGGAGAGTACAAGCTGCATTCATTAGATGTTCATAGGCAGCTGCGTTTTTATACTCCTAGAACTGCTTGTCACAGGCAATCCGACCAGCTGTTCATTTCCTTTGCCAAATTTAATTTGGAGAAAGCAGTATCAAAAATCTCCTTGTCACGCTGGATTTCCCAATGTATTCTTTTAGCGTACCAAGCTTCTGGGAGACCCGCACCTGAAGGAGTTTGCGCACATTCCACTCGTTCCATCTCTACTTCTGCGGCCTTCAAATCCAGAGTTCCGTTGGATGATATTTGTTCGGCAGCCACTTGGGCCTCATCTCATACCTTTATTAACCACTACAAACTGGACGTAATTTCTAGAGGGAGAGCATCCTTTGGCTCTGCGGTGCTCCGCAATATCCTTCCATTATGGCCATGCAAGATTCAGGTAGCTGGGGACTCTGTCCCACAGGTTGCTGACAAATGAAGTCCCTACTTCAGATTAAGAAGTTATGTACTCACCATAACGTTCCATCTGAGTAGGTGGCTTCATTTGTCTGCAACCATCCCTCCCGCCTTCCCCCTGGCCTTCAAAATGGATCTATGTGACTTGTTTTATTGGAATACCCTTTTTGGGTATCTATAGATGGGCAAACTCGATCTGAGGTCATGGAGGGTTGGCAGGAGATTATGGGTGAGGGGAGGAGCTAGGAGCTCGGATCCATTAGCTATGAAACAAGTTGCCTGCTCGGATCCGATATCTGATCCAAGACCCACAGGTTGCAGACAAATGAAGCCACCTACTCAGATGGAACGTTATGGTGAGTACATAACTTCTTATTATGGTAAATGAGAAATAACCAGCTAATGGGACACTGGAATGGCTGCAGGGGGGGGCTGTGTATGGGAGTGGGGAGAACCAGATCCATTACCCTACCTAGGGCCCCATTTGACCTTGATCCGGCTCTGACTAGGACCCTGAAGAAGTCCCAGGTTTAGTTAAAAAAAATATTCTAAAACAAGGATTTGAAAATGCACTGGCATTTGCATCTAAATGGGATTTTAACAAAGGGTGCATTTGTTCACACCTGCCCCTTAATTGGCATTTAAGTAGGTGATAATGATGTGTAAATGATGTTAGAGAATGAAGTGATCTGTAGATTGGCACCCTAAGTGGAGAATGAACATTCTCTAGCAGGGCGTTAAATCTACAGATAATGCCCACTTTAAAGCAAGTCTGCTGTTGGCAGCATATCAAGCTGCCGTGGAACTCAGACTGAAAGTAATATAATGGTCACCATTATTTTACACTTGCTAAACAGCAAAATTGCTGCTTAGCAAGTGTAAAATAAAATTTAAAATCTAAAAAAAATCGTGTGTGTAGCCACCACACATGTTAGAAGTGAAACTACCATAACATAAGCTAACTGCTGCTGCTGCCTGGGATCTCTTGCTGGGTCTCACTCTTCCACTGTCACTGTGTGTCTGTGTATGAATGGCCATCTAGGATGATGACACCACTCCCAGATCCTCCCTCACTTCTTGGCTGAGTGTAAAATCCAAGACCCCCCCCCCCCTAAGCTGAGACCCTGGATATGAAGGAATAAATGAGTAAGCGTAGCAACAGAATGGTGGCTTGACAGGCAGAAAAAAAGAGAAAATAATTTATATGAAGCTGTTGCTTAGTTGGGGGGCAGCAGTGAGAGAGATGTGAGTACAGATTTGAAAATCCTTGCTACGCCCCTGGTTGCATTAATTTAATTTGCACAGACACAGTAGTCACAGGCTTGTATGACAGCTGATTTATCCAAATACACATTAATATCACAAAAGGCATGATCACAACAGCAAACAACAGGGCCAGCCAACTCATTTCATTTACAAACACCCCCATCCCGCATTACCTAACTAAAGGAGCTGCTTTTACCCTTCCAGGATTAAAGTAGAAACAATGGTAACAGTTTGATTGCATACTTGCATTACTTTAATTTTGTTGACAAAAGCATTAGTCACAGCTTGTGCCAGCCAAATACACATTTCATTTTATTTATTTTAGTTTTGTTTACCCAGATTTCTCCAACTGGTTTTAGTGGGGGTGGGGGGACTTTTTCAGCATATGTCCAGGGAGAAAAGCTCCAACGTATTACAAAGATTTTAAACAGGCATTTAGTATATACATGAATAGATATGAAGTAATATATATTAAAAATTAAGTATTCATTTTCTAATTACATTACATGTATCTGAAAGTACAGATAGAAAACTATTACAGTATTATAGTTTTGCAAAGCAAGAATTACACCACCAGTGAACAGCAGAGACAGTTTTCATTCGCACACAGCCCAATCCCAATTGCCTACTCCTCCACAGTATCTAATTTGCTCTTGTGAGAATAAAATATCAAGACAAAAAAAAAAAAAGATAACACTGTTATTAATGTTGTTGTTGTTTTTCACATAAACAGTATCCAGAGTTCAGAGCTTGTGTTTGATCTTACTTCACTGAAATGCACATTACTGTTGCAAAGCGAGCAAGAACTACAACAGTAAAGGCCAGTCATTCCATGTGAAATAGTTATAGCCCCCTACCCAATAGCCTACCCACAGAATCTGTTATGAGTCTACAAGGTTTAAAGTAATGAAGAGAGAGGACAAATGTTACACTACAGTATTTCTTTCATATCATGTAGCCACAAACTTGCAGGTGATCTTACTTCAGTTAACTTGTGCACACTTTACTCATGCAAGAGTAGGACAGTTTGTGGATGTTTAGTTGAAGCAAACTCTAATGTATCTTGACTGACCCTGCAAAAAAGTTAGGTTAAAAAAAAAAAAAAAACATTTCATCCAACACATACCCTAGTATCCCTGCCCGGATATTAATTATATTAGAAAAAAGGCTTACGCAGGTCACCTACAAAGCACCCTGCCTCCCTAGTATCTGATTAATCCTGGCAAGGATATATGTATATTAAAAAAAAGGAATCAATAGTCCGAGAAACATATTACCTCCCTAGTATCTGGTTAACCCTGCCAGGATATTATTTAAAAAAAAAAAAGGAAAATTATCAACAGTTCCCTAAACACAGACCGTCTACTAGTACCTGGCTCACCCAGCCAAGATTTTATTAGAAAAACTTCACAAACAGCCTCTAAAACAACCAGCTCACTACATGAGTCCTCCATAAAAACACTGCTACACCTAAGGCCTTCTATCTAGTTGACCCTGCGAGGCCCAGGATGTCAGAAGAAAAATACAGTTAATCTACTCCAGTACCAACAGCCAGAGTTTAAACTCAATCATTTAAAAAGTATCTGGCTGACCCTGCCAGGAAAAAAAGTTTCAACTGAGGACTGACTGGTGAATAAGAAGTCAGTCCGTTCAAATTTAGTGTGTCCTAATGTATTTTGACTGACCTTGCAATAAGATATTGGGTTAAAAAAACACACACTTCATCCACAGACAGCCCCCAAAACACACTGCATGCCTAGTATCTGCTTGACCCCTTCCAGAATTTTAATTATGTTAAAGACCTCTACAAGCAGCCTACAAAGCACACTGCCTCCCTAGTATCTGGTTAACCCTGCCAGGCTATTATATTAAAAAAAGAAAATAATCATTAGCCCCCAAAACACACAGACAGCCTACTGGTATCTGGTTGACCATGCCAGGATGTTAGAAAAACATCACAAATGGCCCCCAAAACAGCCAGCTGTCACTGCACAAGTCATCCGGAAAAACACTGCTATTGCTTAAGGTCTTTTTACTATCTGGTTGACCCTACCAGGCCGAGGATGTTAGGAAGAAAATATAATTTAACCACTCCAGCACCAACGGACAGAACTTAAACACAGTTATTTAAGAAGTATCTGGTTGACCCTGTCAGGAAAAAAAAAGTTTCAACTTAGAACTGACTGGTAACTAATAAGCTAGTCAGTTCAAATTCAGTGCTTTTTTTTTTTCGGGAAGGGGGGTAAAATAACCTTCTTTGGCTTCTTCTCAATCACTCCCCTATCTCAGATTCCAAAAATTGAAAATCGGATTGAGTGAGTTTTTTCTGTTTCTCTCTCGCTCGCTAATTTTAAGTCTCTCCTTCAACACCAAAAATTGATAAAGTACAAGAGGGGAATTCTTCTTAAAAGAAGAGTGTGAGATGAGTTGCACTACTTATATCAGCAGCCGCATCATGTACGCAGATTACGTGACAGGCTGCAGACCTTAACAGTCCAGTCAGCATCTACATTTGTGCAGTTAAAACTGCAATGACTTCTAGGCATCTAATTTGATGCTCACTAACATTCCAATCCTGACCATTTTAAAAATGGTCCATTCTGACAACAAGAAGATAGAAGTTTTCTTTTTTAGACAGTTGGAACTCAAGCTCGCATGTGCACAGCTCAGAGTTCCTCAAAAAAAAAAAAAAACTTGCATCCTCTCACTAGTTTGTAGTTCCAATGAGCTGCTGCTAGTGCTTATCTTTGAAGTAAGTTAATCTTTTGTTTCAAACGTGGGGGTGGGCTGCAGTCCAGTACAATGAGCCACCCCTGATTCCATTCCTATGCTTTTACCCATGTGTGTGTGTGTGGGGCAGCCTGTAGTGTGCTGGGGTGTAAAAAAAGCTGTAGAAAAACACTTGAAAGAAGCATGGGAAAGTGGAGTTGGGGAATTAAAGAAAAGCTCCACAACTGGCGACTTGAACCTGGGAAATCATTTGTTAAACAATATGGTGCGTAGATGGACAAAAATGGCAGCAGACAAGAAACTGCAGCTAATAGTGTAACATAGGTGGCAGATACTCTCTTCAGCTAAGCGAGTGGAATGATATTGCTAGGGAAACCACTTATTTTGCTTTGAGGTACATTTGGGAAGCGGATGTCAGTGAAGAAATGCTTTTGTGTAGAGAAGTAACTTGCCATACAGCAGGAAAATAGCTTTTATATGATTGTAGATGGCGTTTATGACTGAAAAGGAAATTATTTAGGTGAACTCTTTTTAACATTGTGTGGAAAAGATGCAGCTGTTATGATGGTGAGATATAGAGGAGAGAAGATTAAAACAAAAAATAAAAAAAGTAATCTCTGTGTATCCCCAAAGTCTCACAACCCACTAAAGTGTGGTAGGTCCAGAAACAAAACAGTCTAAGAAACTTCTCTGTGTGGAAGATTTTCAGTCCATATGTTTCTAGTTAATCACTGTATATTAATCAGATCAGACAATAGTAGTAGAAGTAGCGAACTTAAACTCGTCTCAAGTCAAAACAAACCAAATCAAAAAATAATAATAGAAAATATATAATTGTATAGAATTACTAAGTATTTGAACGTAATCCAAGCAAGGCAGGCAGTCTGTTTCCAGTCGAAAATCCTTTATTAAGTACACAGACAAGCGATCCAAGTAAAACAAAAATAGAGTAATAATTTCCTCAGAAGCTTTCTAAAAATATATATACTTTATCAGGCATGGGAGTGGTTTATTGTGCTGTAAAACAAAGTGTTATTGGTACACGTTAAATTCACATCCCTTCCCCCATCAGTGTGACATTCGAGCTGGTCCTGCCCTGCTTAGTAGCTGTCATAGTAATATATAACCCTTATGTACTTTAAATAAAATTTATAATGATGTGGTACCTGTTATTTAACCAGATTATTAAATAGATTATTAAGTCTGTGATTTTATCCAAGACATAAAACTACATGGCTGGAAATATATCAACCTTAGTTCATTTGGCAATCAAAAAATATATATAAATATATACATATACATTTTGCATGTAAAAATCAATTTCTATTTTCATTCGCTTTTGTCCTTCTAGACTTCTTCAGGTCTGTGTACAAGAACCCTAAAAAACAATGAATAAAAATATATATATAATTGCATAATTAGTTAGTATTGTTATTACACATCATTTTGAATAAAGTGGAAAAAAGAACCAGAAAAAAAAATAAAAATAAGAAAAAATGTATGTATGATGATGGAAACAAAATATACACTTAAATTACAACTGATTTAAAATGGTATTTAAAACCAACTGGTAGAATAGTGTTGGTGCTGCGGTAGTATTGTCGCCTCACAGACGTTGTCCTGTTCGATTCTCAGCTAGACCATCTTCTGTGTGGAGACGTGCATGAATGGGCGTACCTTCGTTGAAGGTTGTGCATCAGAGCCGGCAACTTGGCACGTAAAAATCTACTGCCAATCATTAGCGGACCGGAGTTCCGCTGTGGCGACCCCTAACCGGGAAATGCCGAAAGACACAAAAACAAAAATACAATTAGTCATGTAAACAATGTGGCAATTTTCTAAGTTCCAGTGCACTTTTAATTGAACAGTAGTAGTTTAGTCCAGGCTTCCTAAAAGAGTTCGGCTTTAATTGCCACACGAGTTCATGTTTCTCCAGAATATTCGGGATGTCTCCCTCAAGCTCACCCATGTCTATGCGATTCAGGATCTGGAACTTAGGTCTCTTATGAAGAGAAAGGTGTTTGCTAATGCATTATTTTTACATCCAGAACGGTTTTCTGACAGATGACATGAAATCCTACGCTTCAGTTTATTTACAGTCTTGCACACATAGAATGCATCACATTCATTGCACTGTGCCCTGTAAATTACTTTTGTAGTGTTACAGTCACCCCCTGCACTGGTTTTAATGATTTTCTTTAAATAAGGGCAATAAAAACTATCACCTTACTGTATAAATATACAAAATGTACAGTTAGTTTCACATCTTTTAGTGCTTTACTCATATGGTCTAGGTTTAAATTCAACAAAACTTCTAATGTTCCTGGCCTTCAAATAAACAAATGATGGCACTTCACCTAAGATGTTAATCAGAAAAGGGTTTCCTGTGACAATGTCCCAGTTTTCTTCAGTAATATTTTTGATACTGTGATAATCCAAAGTGTATGTCAGGATGCAGCTATTTTTGCATTTGTTATTCTCTGTGGAATTACTTAACATTTTTCTACTGAGGAGGTTGAGTTAAGGTGCTTCAGTCCTTTTCAGTTCAGTAATGGGTTCCAGGATGTTTTTTTAACATCTGACTTTCATAGCCTGTCACTAGAAAATCATTCTCCAAGTTGTTCAGGTTTCTCAAAAATGATTCCATCTCTGTGGTAATTTTAGCTAGTCTATAGCCTTGGGACTTCACTACATTATACTTGTTTTTTGTAGGATGTAGACTTTTTACTGTGGAGTAGTAAGTTAACCCTCGTTGGTTTTCTGCATAGATCAGTGGTGATTCTGTTATTGGTGTCCTTGGAAATCTGCATATCTAAGAAAGTGCTTGAAGTACAGCTATGGGAAGAGGTAAACTTTAGGAAGGGGGTTGTTTGATTGAGGTAAGTGATAAAATCTCCAAGCTGCAAGGTGTCGCCTTCCCACACAATAAAGATGTCATCGGTAAAATGTAAATAGCATGTGATATGCTGCATGTAGTCTGTGTTGTTTAACACAAAGTCCTCCTCCCATTTGCCCAGGGCCATGATGTCCTTCAAGGATGCATCTGCAGTCATCACATATGGGTTGTCCTGCCTCAGGCAGCCCTTCGGTCGGTAGGATTCCAAAGTCTGGGTCTGGCTTCGGCTGATGTCGCACTTTCCCCGACGTCAGAGCGTCTGGGGTATAAAAGCATCAGCCGACGCCATCTTCCTCGGTCTTTCTTGCCGCGTGGTGCCCGAAGCAGAAGCAGTTCGCAAGTGGCGGTCGGCCAGCTCCTGTGATTCAGCTACCGAAGACTTCGAAAAAGCTAAGTACCCCGTTGGGGACTCTTTCTTGCCTCAGCCGATGTCAGATAAAGTTAATAATTGTTTAACTTGTGGGAAACAAATACCTCATAAGGATTTCCACTCTTACTGCCTCCCCTGCCTAGGCCCAGACCACGAAGTCTCGGCCTGTTCAGCCTGTGCTTCCTTCAACCGACGAACTCTTAGACGTCGGTCGGAGTTTGCAGAGGAATTTTTTGGAACTAGTTTTGCTTATAAGATGCCGTCGGAGACTCTGACTTCGCATTTAGTTAAAAAACGGAAGGACAAGGACCGACACACGCGGACTGCGGTTTCGGCTGAAACCACGGTCAGGCCTACCGCGAGTGTCTCGGTCTCGGCTGAAACCGAGTCCTTGCTACTTCCTATTACCGAAACCGCACAACCGACTACCTCGGCCCCCGAGGCCCCGGCCGAGTCGGTTATTGAATTACCTACTGAAACCGGTGTCCAGGATCCTTCTGACACCATTCCTTTAGATAAGTCTACTCCTGCACGTGGTGCAGCCAGACCCCCTGCTTCCATGTCCATTTAAGGCTTTCTCTAGGGCTAAAGCTGCTAAACTTACTAAAGCTTTGCCTCCCAAGGTGTCCTCTCAGAGACCTTCTACTGGCTCTCAGATTCTTAGCCTAGCAGAGGATCTGATTTCTTTAATTAGAGGTTCCCAACCTCATCCGGACAGGGGCTCTCATCCTCCTCCAGACAAAAGGCCCAGGGTTGAGCCCTCTGACCCCCAGTCCTCAGATGAGTCCACTGATGGCTCTGCTCTGTCAGACCACCAGGAGGAGGCTTATTCGCCTCGAGGATTCTGATGCTGAAGAATCTATTCCCTCGGCCTCCCCTCCTGAAGAGTTTTCCTTTGGAGAGACATTACACTCTATGAGAGAACATTTTCAATGGCAGGGTCAGGAATTCTCTGATTCCAGAAAGAGATTAAGGACCTTTTTACATTTACCTCGGCATAGGCCTTTAGCTATACCTCCTGTTTTGAATGTCATTGATGATGTGTACTCTGATGCTAGTACTGCCCCTGACTCTCTCCCTCCGGCTCCTGCCAAACCTGATAGGTACTACAGGGTCCCGGACTCACATCTACACCTGTACAAGGCCCACTCTGCTGATCCAGAAACTATTTCCCAGGGCCCATGTTAGCTATGCTGGGAGCCGTGGCAGCCCCCATTGCTATACCAGTTTTTTGTTTGTAGTGTTTGCCATTGAAAGTAAAGAAATTGAAGTCCAGTACAAGATTAATGAGCTTGCTTAACTTTTGCAGTTGTGCCTGTGTACCCTGATTGTTTCTTAAAACACTCTATAGTTGCTGTTGTACAGTAATTGTGAGGGAGCATTGTGTACAAGGATTCCACATCAATAGTTAATAAAATACTGTCAGCTTTCACTGTAATGTTTTTTATTTTCCTCAGAAAATCCATTGAATCTCTTATGTATGACTTATTCTTTTCTGCTAGAGGTTTCAGCATGTTTCAGCAAGTAATCAAGGTAAATGGCTGTGGCTTCAGTAAGGGAACCTCCATTTGCTACCACCGGTCTATAAGATGGGTCTTCTCTGTTCTTGTGTGGCTTTGGTATTCAAAAAAAGTAAGGTAAATGTGGGGCATGGTCCATAAATAATTATAAAGATTTTCAGTGATAAGTTTTTCTTCCCATAATTTGGTGAGATTAGTGTTCCATAAATCATATGTTCTTTTTATGTCATTCATGGTAAATAACTCCTAAAATCTGTTATCCTCCAGCACGTTTTAAAAGATGTGGCATCTAATGCAAAGGCAGTGTACTGCATCCTTCACCATGAAGCACTTGCAGCAAAACAAATGGAGTCAGAGCTTTGTTACAGTAAGTAGGTATGACCGAGTTAGATTTCATCTCACTAAAAGAATCACAGGCCTAAAGCAGATGCCCTACGCTTACCGCCTTAAAAAACTCCAGCTATACTCTGTCGCATATCATCTACTCAGAGGGCAATCTCTGCTTAACATCCAAGGCCATGTCAAACCCAGAGCTGTTGGACATGCTACACTTAAAGAAATCCCAATCCCTCAGAGCCACACGCTCCAGGGATCTAAAACTTGTCATCACAATAAACAAAACATGCTGGAGGGATAGGTTCCTGACCCAGAGACTCCCCAGACTCTGGAATAGATTGCCCATACATGTCAAGCAGAGGGCCTCTTTGGCCCTCCTCAAAAGGAACTTTGACGATTGGATGGAAGAAAGGAAATTCACCCCAGGGATCACGTCATTCACCCTGCTAGACAGGGGTCCAGGGAAGTAAATAGTGTGGGAAGAAATATCCAGGGAATTGTTATGGCTAGGCTTGTATAGGCCCTAGGGCTGATAGCCTAGTACCAACCTATGAACCTATAGACCAAGAAGGTTTTTGTATATATTTTAGTGCATGTGTTTCATCGAGGAACAACTGATGAATTTTTCACATCAGTTTGATTTTGATTATTATCTTCAGCACCCATTGTAAGTGGGAAATTGACTTATCTTGGAGATAAATTTAATATGGTGGACTGATTTAAAACTGTCCATATAAGAGAGTAATTCAAACATAGTAACACTGTATGACAAGGTAAACGCATTTCGAAAATAGCTGGAGTTTGGAGAGCCCATGTTGATACTGGAGTGAAGAACAAGTTTCACCTGCTGTCGGGCTATCCTGACAGCACTAGCACTTTGCTTGAAAGTATCAAACCAAGCACTGTTATCCAGTTGTCATGTATTTTCCCCTTTCCTTTATTGGAATGTTCAGGAGTGAAAGGATTTGTTATCCATTTCCTTGCGAATTAAGAAAAACATCTTTCACTGGATTGCAAGGAAAACAAAAAGCTGACCGCTTGTGGACAGGTCTTTGAAGCTGAGATTTGAGTCTCGCTCACTTCAGATGTTTTGGTTAGGTGCAAAATCTGATTTACAGAGCTTTCTATGTTATATCCACCATAAATGGAAAATAGTGGAACATCTGAAACTGACCTTCATCTTTGCTTCTCTCAAAGTGCTTCTGCAGTTGATTGACTCTGTAGGAAAACACCTGTTGTTCTCTCTGAAATGAGCACACATGACTTGTAGGTAGTAATAAGGTTGCAAGTAGTCTGCCCAGAAATTATGTTAAATGTGCTGTCATTCTTCCACTGTTTGTATGAAGTACATTTAATTGTTTTTTTTCTGTTGTGCCCACTATTGGATTATTACACATCTAAATATAAGTAATGTAATTTAATGTAAAAGTTTTGACAGTGTATTACTTCCCGTTGTTAGGTATTTACCGCATCTGAATATGCGAATACATATACTTCGTCTAGAAAGTTAACTCTATGGATTAAGGCTGTGAGCTGCATCCTGTGTCCATGGTTTGTTTCCATTAGCTGACATTTGTGTACTCTGTGACTGTGTAAATCACTTTACCAGGCAGTACTTAAGGGCCAAATCTGAAAAAGGTCCATGTGGATCAGTGTGTTTGTACTCCCATTAATTAATGTTGTACTGTAAATTTTTGAGCAGTGCCCCAGCCCAGTCTCCTTTAAAAATGAACCACAATTTAGCCCAACCACGTGGTCAGCAAACTACAAATAAGTCTACCATTAATGCATAGTTGTGCTTTCCACTACTTGGGATGTGAGACAGTACTCTAGTCCCTTAGAACTACAAAGGGGATTTGTTATCTCTAGTGGACAAGCCTGCCAAGAAGCCAGGAGCTTAATGAATGAAGTGGCCTTTTTGATTACTTCAAAACACAAGTAAATATCAAGCAGCTTTAAAACTGCTTTCAGTGGCTTTGGGTTGGGTAGAGTGTACAAAATCTTGTAAAGCAGCAAGTTGCATACATTTCTGAATTTTTTTGCCTGTGTGTGTTATATATGTTGTTTTACATTTGCTCTTCCGTAGTCACTCCAGATTCCTGTAAAAATCTCTTTGGTACAAGACTGCTACTATCTGCCTCATGAAGACTTTGTTTTCTTTCTTCCTCTTTATTTTCCCCTTTTTTTCTCCCCTTTAGTACAGATTCTGTTGAATTGGCTGTCAGAGGTACTGGGGAAGATGTTCTTCGTGTTTCACTGTTGCAGTCATTACATTTGGGTAATCCTGCTGGTAGGTTGCCCTCAGTCAGCCTGAATTCCAAAGTCCTGGGTCCTGCGTCGGCCGCTGTCACCCCTTCCCTGTCGTCAGGGGTATAAAAGATGTGGCCAACGCCATTTTCTTTAGTCTTTCTTGCCGCGTGGTGCCCGAAGCAGAAGCAGTTCGCAAGTGCCGGTCGGCTGACTCCTGAGATTTTCGTGTTCGAGTTTCAGATCCGAAGTCTTAATTAAAGCTAAGTACCCCATTGGGGAAACTTTTTTTCTTGCTCCAGACCGATGTCAGAAAAAGTTCATTGTATTTCTTGTGGAAAGCAAATACTTCATAAAGACTTTCACTCTTACTGTATTCCTTGCCTAGGCCCTGACCACGACGTTTCAAGTTGTCGGTTTTGTGCTAGATTTAACCAACGCACTATTAAGCGTCGGTACGACTTTGCATTAAACTATTTTGGGAGCAGAAGTTTCTTTTGACACTTAGGAATCTTTTGCACTGCTTTTCCTCATAGGGCATCAGTTATCACTAATGGTACAGCTGTACTTCATGGCAGTACCACTATCTGAATAAAAGTTGGTTACTGCCTGCAGTTGTAATATTTTGCCCACAAATGCAACCTACTATAAATAACACATGACAGATGTTAAGATGTAATGTTTAAAGGCAAAAACATAATTTAACTTTACCAGACAGAAATGACATGGAGAGAATTTGGTGGCCATTTCAATGAACTGTTCTCAGAGATTGTGCTGCCTTTCTAATCTGTTGAAGGTTACACACTACTTTAGCTTTATAGATGTATGTATATGGGCATGCATGTAGCTCTGTTTCCCTCAGCAAAGGATAACAAGTACTGGTCTTTAGATTTTGTAACTGTGAACTTCTTCATAGTTGTATTTTTGTGCCGACACCTAAGTGGGCTTTTTCACTTCTATCACTGTGGAAGTCAGAGTGACAAATTAATGTTTTAGGGTTGAAATTTTGAAGTGTGATTGAAAAAAAAAAAAAAAGATTCGCATGCTTTAATTCATTCACAGGTGCACTTCTGAAACTGACTTTTCTAATATTAACATTTTGTATTTTCTTTTAGCATTAGGATTGTTCATTTTTATATGACTGCTTTGAGTTGCTGTAGTTATTAAAGCAGCTGTCATGGTACACCTTTAGGACAGTGATTTTCTCATTGTTAAATTCAGTTTCTTTTGTACTTCTAAGTGTAATTTTGTTGCAGTGTGCATAGTCTAATTTTGAAAGCAGTCTAAAACTTTACCTATATAAATGTCTATACTGCTTCTAGTTGTCTTGCACCATCTAACATCCTTGTCATAGGAGCCATATATCCATGGTTTATAACCATTTTTAGACTGAGATCTTCTGGAAGTTTTGCTGCTCCTTTGATCATAATTCTTCTCTACTTGGTCCACCTTTTCATTCCTTGTGATGTACTTAAAAGCCTTTTTGTAGTCGGCACCTCTTTTTAGAAAAGGAACTTCACATCTCACTTTGTGGATCTGCTAGGAAATGGAGTATGGCATGCACCTTTCATGAAGCAGCGCTGTTTAACGGAATATAAGGTTTGTGGTCATATTACAGTAACTGCAGTGTGCAGGTTTGACTGTAAAGGATCTGCACTGAAATGTTCTTTTAATTGCTAGACAATGTGCCCAAAAAGCTTATTTCAGTTAAGTTTACACTTTACTTCATTAGCCTTAAAGCAGTAGTAAAGTAGAAAAGTTCTGAAAGTGTCAAGCTTTTTGGACTGACTTATGTTTTGATCATTCCTTCTAGGGAGCTGTTCCAAAGGGGAATGCCACTAAGGAGTTCATCGAGAGTTTACAGCTGAAGCCTGGACAGGTGGTATACAAGTGCCCTAAGTGCTGCAGCATCAAGCCCGACCGGGCACATCACTGCAGGTTAGCATTGTTACATTCATCCTGATAGCTGCATTGTAGGAAGTAAATGATGAAGTGTGTTTTGAGACACTGTGGTAGTTGTATGAAGTTTTTATGTGAGAAACCTCTGGGGCTGCTTCAGTTGGTGTAAGTGCCCGTTAGGTACATGCAGAAGGGAGCATGGGCCTGATGAGGACCGAGTACAATGACACTTCCTTTCATCTTGATGCCATGCCTTTACTTATAAGTTGAGCCACACAGAAGGTTTTGCTCACTACTGTAGCTACCTGTTGGTCAAAGTTTAGGTTACTGTCTAATTGTGTTCCTAGGTATCACCACTGGGTCTACTTTTAGGGGTGTAATATCAACGTTATAATTTGCAGGGATATCTGATTTACCAAAGGGAATGATTACAAGTTTTTTAGCCTTTAGTCTCACATGGTTTTGGCACCAGTCATGTCATTTGTCATTTTTAGGTCTGTTTGTAGAATGTCAACATTGTTTGGGGATTCAGTGATTACTCCCAGCTTCCATTCTTAGGCGAACTTTGTGAACCAGAGACCCCCAACATTAGCCTTCACTTCAGAGGAGTATATACCAAATAGGAGAGGTCCCAACACTGAGCCCTGTGGGACACCACTAATAACCGGTTTCTTAATGTCGATTCACCTATCCAGACAATGTGTGTCCTATTTGCCATCCATCTTATGATACAGGGGTTTATAACTCCATACGTTTATCCATGATCCCTGAGTGGGAGATTGTAATAAAAGCTTTGGCAAGGTCTAGACAAGTGATGTGTACTGTTTTACCTTCATCCATGGTTCTGATGACTTTCTTGAAGAAGTTCACCAGAATGAGCAGGCAAGACCTCCCATTTGAAAAGCCAAATTAGGTTTAGTCCAGAGTTTGGAGAGTTCCTATGTCGTTATTGATCAGGTCCATGATAATTTTGTCCATGACTTTGCAGATAAGACTGGTCAGACTCAAAACAACACCAAAAGAAGATAAGGCAAAAGCCAAAAAACAACGCCAGTTCCATAGAAAAATTTAATTCAGCTTAGCGCCTCGGCATAATAGCCTTCAATGAGCATAAATCACAGAACACACCCATTCATATAAATACTATAGTCAATTAAACAATTTATATTAAATTGATCAATCACACTCACATAAAGATTTAAAGAGAACAATACATATCTAGAAAAACTACTACTAATAAAATTACAACAAACTTTTCCAGTTCACTTCTAAATTTAAACCATTAGGTGACATAGTGTTATATTTTAATATATAGATAGCTTCTTTAAATAATAAAACATTTTTTATTAACCTATCATCACCTTTTTTAGTAAAAACTTTTTCAAGAATACAGCATTCGAATACATCTACATTACTATTATGAACTTCCATAAAATGAGAAGCAATTGGACTATCTAATATACCTCTTTTTATATCTCTAATATGTTCTTGCATTCTAGTCTTAAATTTTCTCTTTGTCTCCCCTATATAATAAAGTTTACATGGACATTTAATACAATAGATTACACCTACAGAATTACATGAAAAAACATTATTTGGATTAAAAACAATGTCATTCATTTTTTCAAAATATAACTTCACATATTTACATATATTGCAATGACTACAGGCAAAAGTGCCATATGTCTGTATACTATAATTAACCTTTTCTATAGGGGAAATATAATAAGTTTTTATCAATTTATCTGATAAATTTTGACCTCTCTTAAAAGCTATTTTAGGAATATCAGGAAAAAGTTTATAAAGATTTTTATCGGAGGTCAAAAATTTCCAGAAATATTTAATGATATCCCAAATTTTATCACTAAGAGTATTATAGGTAGTAACAAAATAGATATCTTGAATTTCTTGATGCAAAACTTTTAAATTATTATTCCCAATATATTTAGTATTTTTAGTATTTTTAACATATGGCAAAAAATCTTCTTTATTCCTATTAACCATTAATTTATCAACACTACTATTATTATTTTTATCTAATAATTTATTAATGGATATATTTAATATCTCCATATTATAACCTCTTTTTAAAAACATAGTAATACAATTATAGATATTTTTTTCTAAATCAATTTCATTATTGCACAATCTAGATAGTCTAATAATTTCTCCATAGGGTAAGGCTAACAATGTATGTGAAGGATGACAACTGGTACCATAAAGGAACTGATAACCATCAGTAAATTTACGATATACAGTTGTATGAATTTGATTACCATGAAATATCTAAATAATGAACTTTATTACCAAATTGTAGGCCATCAAAATATAGATTAAATCTATTATTATTTAAATCTGAAAAAAATTCATAAATCTGTTCATAACCACCGCTACAAAGAAAAATCAAATCATCTATGTAGCGGTAGTAAAAAAGAACATAATTCTGAAAGAATTTATTAGTATATACATACTCCAATTCAAATTTGGCCATAAAAAGATTCGCATACATGGGGGCAAATGATGCCCCCATGGCTGTACCTTTAATCTGGTGATAGATAATTTCATTAAAACTAAAAAAATTATTAGAAAGACAAAAAGAGGTTAGGTCCATTATAAAATGGGTAGTAGGACTATCTCACAAAAAATAATGTAAGGCTTGTAAACCATCTAAATGTTTGATATTTGTGTATAAACTTACAACATCAACACTAACCCAAAACATATTATCAGTCCAAATAACTTCACTTATTTTATCAATAAAATCAAGAGAGTCCCGAATATAGGACTCTAATTTCTGCACATATGGTAGCAAATGATTATGTATAACAATGCCCATATTTCGACAAAAATAATTACTGGCAGAAACAATAGGGCGACCTGGCGGATTTACCATACTTTTGTGCAGTTTCGGGAGACAATAAAAAGTAGCCAAATTGCAATCATCTATACAAAATTTTCTATCAAGGTCATCTTTAGAGAAATATCCTAACCTAACACCTTTCTCTAATAAATGTGTACATTCTTTCATCACTGATAAATAACTATCAAGATCACTCACTTCATATGTTAATGGGTCAAGATGTGTCATGCACATATCTAAATATTGCTTATGATTAAGTAACACTACTTTACTACCTTTATCGGATCGTTTAATCACAATATCATGTCTGCTAGATAAATTTTTCAATGCATTCCACTCTTTTTTGTCATATTATACCTCTGATTACCTTTATTCGCTGAAATCATCATTTCTTGAATAGAAAAATGCACCATTTCAGAGAATTGGATAATGGTGGAATTATTATAAGGAGGAATAAATTTACTGTGAAAATCTATACCTACAGTATTGAGTAAGGAATAAGCTTGAAAATATGTAGACAATGACATCTCATCAGAAAGACAGGAATAATAACTATCTATAGTAGTATCACTATCATCATTTCCCTCATATAAACAAACATCATCGTGAAAGGAGATTTTTTTATCATCAGAAAAATAATATTTCAGATGAAGTTTTCTAACGAATTTAAAAATCTCTTGTTTAAGTAAATGATGTCTAGGTATAACAGTAGGAACAAATTTTAGACCCAAATTAAGTACAGATATTTCTTCATTGGATAGATTACAGCCAGAAATATTAACTACATTAGAGTCATTAATAAAAGCAGAATTCGCAGAATCAGTTCCATCTACCCCTCTTAAACACTTGTTTAGATTGTCCTTCACCCGATGAAGAACCCGCATCAAAGCCTTTCTTTTTATTTCCTCTTTTGGAATTATTGCCTTCATTACGAAAGCGTTGTTGATGGGCTAAAGGATCTGTAGCAGCTGGAAGGGGAGGGAAATCATTATTATCAGCATCTGAATCTGTAGTTTGACCATAACCTTCCGAAGAAGCAAACGACACTGAAAGTTGTTTTTTATTATTTGATTTTATCTGTTTATTCAGAGGACGAGAAAATGATATACGTTTCCAAAGAAACGCTCGTCCATTATCATAACCTTTGATATCTCTTTTATTTTTTGTTGATTTATACTGTATTTGTTCACTTTCATATCTATTCAGATTATCTTTTAAATTAACAAAAATGTCATTGACCTTGACAGTACCAATATCTACTAACAGTTTAGAATGCATAGAGTGCAATTTCCTTTGTAATTTATGTAAAAGTAGTTGCTCTCTTTCCACAAGGATCTTCACCCACTCCATTGCACAATTATGAGCCGCCGTAAGCCAGCAGTCTTTAAATAACAAGTCATCTTTATCAGCATTGTCAAATGGTGTCGCAGGGCTTTTAAAAGCCCTTAAGCCCCGTGGGGAAATATCAAGTTCCACATATCTATTTAAGCCTAGTAAATTAAAATGACAGCATGTCTCTCGAAATAACAGTTTCTCAAATTCTTTTATAGTATCCTGTATTTCCTGTGAGAACATGGTAGTATTAGTGCGGCCACCTAATGTAGTAAAAGGATTCACAAATTTCTGCTGTCTTTCTTGTAACAATTTAGATATATAATCTGAAGTCATATTACCATTAGGTGCCACAGTCTCTCCCGGTTTCGTTTGCTGAAAATTGGTAGCAGCTGAAACAAATCTGCTGCCTTGAGCACTTCGCGGAGAACCTAGAACATCCGTAGGAGCCTTCGCTCTAAAAATAACCTCAGGCATCATTGTCTTCGCAGGAAATGAACCTTGCGTATTCATAGGAATCTTCGGTCTCACCACTGCATCGGGAACCGTAGTCATCACAGGGAGTGGATTAATTGACCCCACGGAGCAACCGTTAACATCCGAAAGTAACGGAGCGTTCATAGCACCTTCATTGCCATCACTAATATCCGAAGTAAAGCCATCCACTGGTGGAGTTAAGTTCTCTCTAAAAACTCTTGGAGTGTTAAGTAAGGAACTGATATCCATATTATCACGAATCAAAAACAACACCAAAAGAGAAGATAAGGCAAAAGCCAAAAAACAACGCCAGTTCCATAGAAAAATTTAATTCAGCTTAGCGCCTCGGCATAATAGCCTTCAATGAGCATAAATCACAGAACACACCCATTCATATTAATACTATAGTCAATTAAACAATTTATATTAAATTGATCAATCACACTCGCATAAAGATTTAAAGAGAACAATACATATCTAGAAAAACTACTGCTAATAAAATTACAACAAACTTTTCCAGTTCACTTCTAAATTCAGACTTGTGGATCTGTAGATGTTCATCGTGCATACAGCTGCAGTCATAACAGATGGGTTTTCCTGCCGTCAGGCGGGTCCTCGGTCGGCCGAATTCCAAAGTCTAGGTCTGGCGTCGGATGTCGTCGCTTCTTCCCTGACGTCCGTGCGACAGGGGTATAAAAGAACCAGCCAACGCCATTTTCTCCAGTCTTTCTTGCCGCGCGGTGCCCGAAGCAGAAGCAGTTCACAAGTGCCGGTCGGCCAGCTCCTGAGATTACGAATATTTTTCAACCGAAGACTTCTTGAAAGCTAAGTACCCGTTGAAACTTTTCTTGCCTCAGACCGATGTCAGACAAAGTTAATAATTGCATTTCATGTGGGAAGCAAATACCGCATAAGGATTTCCATTCCCTCTGCATTCCTTGCTTAGGCCCAAACCACGACGTCTCGGCCTGTCATTTTTGTGCTACATTCAACAGACGCACTATTAAGCGTCAGGCGGAGTTCACCCAACACTATTTTGGCAAAAAGTTTAATTACATTATGTCGTCGGATACTCCAACTCCAGTTTTGAGTAAAAGACGCAAAGATAAGGACCGACATACGAGGTCCACGACCTCTACCGACACCACGCTAAAGCCGACTACAGGTGCTCCGGTTCTCAGCGAGGCACCTACGCAGCCCCTGACTACCGATGACACTTCATTAGCGGTGTCTTCTGTGCCCAAGGTCACAGGCTCTTCGGCCCACACCCCGACTACAGATACCGAAGCCACTTTTGGCGGGGAAACTCAGAGTTTAGACAGGCCTGCCACCTCTCAAGGTGTCTTCAGGCCTTCTTCTTTTTCCATTAAGGCTTTCACTAAATCTAAAGCAGCCATGCATACTAAAAGACAAGCTCCACAGGGCCCCTCTCAAGGCCCCATGCCTAAAAAGCAGATGCTCAAAATGGCTGAGGATTTGATTACTCTTATCAGGGGTTCTCAACCCCCCCGCGGACAAAAGGCCCAGAGTGGAGGAAGAATACCCTTCCTCGGACCAGGCCTTCATTACTTCAGAACATTCTGAAGACCAGGAACATTCATACTCCCCATTTGAAGATTCTGATGCAGAGGAGTCCATTCCCTCTGTCTCCCCCCTGAGGATTACTCCTTTGGGGAAACCTTGCATACCTTGAGGGAACACTTCCACTGGGAAGGCCAAGAGTACTCAGACTCCAAGAAAAGGCTCAGGGATTTACTCTTGCTCCCTCAGCACAGGCCTCTGGCTATACCTCCTGTCTTAGACATACTAGATGATGTGTATTCAGAGGCCAGTTTTAACCCAGATTCTTTACCTCCATCTCCAGTCAAGCCTGACCGGTATTACTGGGTTCCTGATTTACACCAATTCCTATACAAAAGCCATGCGGCTGACCCAGAAACTATTTCACAGGGTCCCAAGGGAACTAAGGCCTCCACTGCCAAAAATCCTTTACCTTCAGAGAGAGATTCCAGGGCTTTAGAAAGGTGGGGGAAAAAGGTATACACCTCGGCTACCTTAACCATGAGGGCATTAAACTGTCAGTTCCATATGTTAAAGTATCAACAGTTTTTGTTATCTCTGTTGAAAAGCAAAATGTCACAACCTGAACAACCAGACTTGAAGGAGTTGCAGGATTTGTTGCATAGTGCAAAGCAAGTGGGTAAACATACCTTGCAATGTGGTTTTGATGCTTTAGAGGCCTCATGTAGAGCTGCTGTTACAGGATCAGTCATACGTAGACATGCTTGGCTCAAAGAGCATACTTTACCAGATCATGTCAAAGCTAAATTACTAGCTGCACCTCTTCAAAAAGATGTATTGTTTGGTGTTAAAGCTGAGGAGGTATTAAAGAAAATGGAGGAAAAGGCAAAATCAATGCAAACAGTGAAGGATTTCCTACAGGTACAGCCTCCACGTTTCAGTAGAAATTGGCCTTCAAAAAATTGGTCCTTTCCAGCCACGGACAGACCTCAAAGAGGTCGATACAGGCACCCGACGGGTAGAGGGCAATCTCAAGGATCATTTAGAGGCAGACAATGGCAAGCACCTACACCAAGAGGTGGTGAGGATAGTTCACAGCCATTCAGAAAGCAGACCCAATGACTTTCCCCTTTGCATGCCAAGCAAGACTGAAATGGCAGCACCTTTAAGCGCAAAACTGGCATTATTTTCGAAAAATTGGCATATTGTCACAAAGACAAATGGATCCTGGACATTATAGACAGAGGCTACAGATTCCACTTTCACACCCTTCCAAAATGAGAGGCATGCCAAACCTGCCACACAATCAAAGGGCAGAGGCACAAAAACAAATTTCAGATCTCATGGACATGAAAGCTATTCAAGAGGTACCTGCACGAGAACAGAGTCAAGGTTTTTATTCCAGACTATTCCTGGTACCAAGGAAGGGCAAAGATTGGAGACCTATTTTGGACCTATCCATCCTAAACACATATTTACTCGTACCAAAATTCAAGATGCTCACATTACAGCAGCTTCTTCCCATGCTGGGCAAGGAGTCTTGGCTGGTAACATTGGACCTCAAGGAGGCATACCTGCATGTCCCAATCAGACAAGATTGCAGAAGATACCTCAGATTTCTTGCAGGTTCAACCCACTATCAATTCTCTGCATTGCCCTTTGGCTTATCTACTGCGCCCAGAGTGTTCACGAAATGCCTGGCATCAGTGATTGCCTTCTGCAGACTTCAAGGGATACAAATATACCCATATTTGGACGACTGCTTGATCCAAGTGGATAGCAAACACATTCTTCTGAAACACCTGGCATTTGTAATAATGTTGTTGAATTCTCTGGGATACACAGTCAACAAAAAGAAATCAAGACTAATACCCTCTCAAACAATAATTTTCCTGGGTGCCAGCTTGGATACAAACACCCAGATGGTCTACCTCACGCCAGAGAAACAAGGGCAACTAACTACTTCAGAAAACTGGCAACCTTCACCAGGCTGACTGCAAGGAAAATCCTGCAGGCTCTGGGATTCATGGCATCTTGCATCCTGCTAATCCCATGTGCAAAGCTGCATATGAGGAAACTTCAATGGTACCTAAAAAACTTATGGTCTCAACACAGCCACAGTTTGGAAACAATTATACCACTGATTCCATGTCTTCAAAAGGAATTTCTGTGGTGGGCTCAAGCATGCCAAAGAAACACAGGTCTCCCATTCTGCAAGCTTCAAGCAAATCAAGTCATCACAACAGACGCCTCGGACTACGCCTGGGGGGCGCACATGACAGATCAGTGCATTCAGGGCAAATGGTCACAAAAAGAAAAGCACCTACACATCAATCAAAAGGAAATGCTAGCAGTAATAAATGCTATTATGGCTTTCAAAGACCTACTGCATCCAGGCCAGCTATTGATAAGGACAGACAACACCACAGTGATGTGGTACATAAACAAACAGGGAGGAATGCATTCATATCCCCTATGCAGGCTAGCCATGTCTCTTTGGAACATGGCTCTGGAATTACAAATCCAACTTCAAGCACAGTTCCTGCCTGGCAAGGAAAACATGCTGGCAGACGACCTGAGCAGAAATATGACAGATCCACACGAATGGAAGTTGCATCCTCAAGTTTTTACAAAGATAATTCAAGCATGGGGAAGGCCAGACATAGATCTCTTTGCCACCCACAGAAATTACCAATTGACAAAATTCTGCTCAAGGACCTTTCATCCACAGGCCTGGAAAGTGGGCCTCTCTTTCAGTTGGACAACAATGACAGTTTATGCCTTTCCACCTCTTCCTCTGCTGCCCAAAGTTCTATTAAAAGCCAGAGCGGACAGACCAAAGATGATTCTCATTGCTCCAGACTGGCCAAGACAACACTGGTACCCTCTCCTGAGGAGCCTGACTCATTCCCCACCATGGATCCTGCCTCTAATGCTTCTCCTACTGACTCAGCACAACTTCAAAACTCTTCACAGTCAGCTGAAAACACTCAATCTAGCCGCATGGAGGATTCCTTAAATTCACAACAGACCATACTCTCCAAGGAGGTGCAGGATGTCATTTTGGAGGTCAGAAGGCCTTCTAAGAAAAGCCTACTCCGCAAAATGGAAATGGTTTTGTGCCTGGAATCAGAAAAAGGGTCAGAATCCTGGAATACTGAATTTACCTCAAATATTACAGTACCTAGCTGAGATGCTAAGCAGTGGACTTTCATTCTCCTCCATCAAAATCCATGCCTCAGCCATTTCTGCAGAGTACAACACCGATCCTCCTTTATTCTCTCACCCTCTCTTAAGACAGTTCCTCAGAGGGGCTAAGAATATAAAACTCCCAAGGAAGCAGCCAGTACCTGCTTGGGACCTCAATTTCATTCTAGAAAAACTGACCCTGCCTCCTTTTGAGCCAGCTGCTTCAACAGAACTGCAATATCTGTCATGGAAAACAGCCTTTTTTCTGGCTATCACTTCAGCACGCAGGGTTTCGGAACTACAAGCCCTCATGGCTGTGCAGCCTTTCATCATTTTCCATCAGGACAGAGTTTCCTTACGAACCAATCCTTCCTTTATGCCAAAGGTAGTATCCAGGGTAGTCTTGAATCAGGCTATCCACTTACCTATCTTTTACCCTAATCCACAAAACAAAGGGGAGAGGTTACTACATTCCTTGGACATTCACAGACAGCTCCGTTATTATTTGGACAGAACAAAGCCTTTCAGAAAATCAGAGCAACATTTTGTATCCTATGCTACAGGTGCTCAAGGGAAGCCTATTTCCAAACAGGCAATCTCAAAATAGATAGCCCACTGCATACGCTTTTGTTACTCTTTTCATGGTAAAACTGTACCTACAGGCATCAGATCTCACTCCACAAGGGCCATAGCTACCTCTGCAGCTTTCCTCAGGGGGGTTCCTACCAAAGATATTTTGGAAGCAGCCACTTGGAGTTCTGTACATACTTTCTCCAAGCACTATCACCTACCATTATATTCCAAATCTAGAGCGGGCTTTGCCACTGCAGTCTTGCAGGGCATCCTGGCTCCTCCTAGTTCCACTTAGTGCCTACCACCCTTTATTAGCTTTGGGATTCTACCCATCTGTTATGACTGCAGCTGTATGCACGATGAACATAGTACAGTTTTGTACCTACCATAAATGTAGATGTTCGAGTGCTAATACAGCTGCAGTCCAGGTTTCCCTCCCTCCTTCCCCTCTTGGGACAGGCCTAATGGCTAACACCCCCTCATACAACCTCATGGGGGTATTCTTTTATGGTGTATTTGCTTGCAACTACTGTTTTTCTATTATATTGCATTGCATTATTACATAAATTTATGTTTTTCCTTCCTTCTGGGGGCACCTGACATCTGGGGCAAGAAAAACTGAAGAAAATGGTGTCGGCTGGTTCTTTTATACCCCTGTCGCACTGACGTCAGGGAAGAAGCGACAACATCCAACGCCGGACCTAGACTTTGGAATTCGGCCGACCGAGGACCCGCCTGATGGCAGGAAAATCCATCTGTTATGACTGCAGCTGTCTTAGCACTCTAACATCTACATTTATTGTAGGTACAAAACTGTACTTTCCCTGTGTCATTTGATATGCCTCCTTTGTGCAGAGGGACAACTGTTGCATTCCTCCATTCCTCTGGGGTAAAGCCCATCCGAAGGCTGTGGTTAAAGAGGGTTTATAGTAGTCCTGATAGATTCTGTTTTAATCTGGATTGTTGTCGGGACCCATGGAGGCTGTGTTTTGGCTTTAGCGAGCACAGTAAGGACCTGTTCCCTTATAATGACAGTAGGTGGATGGTTGCGAGCATTTCTTTGGGTGTGGTAGTAGGTGATGGGGGAGAAGTATGAACTGAATTGAACTTGTTAGCCAGCAGGCTTTCTATAGTTTCAAGCTGGATGTGAATGTTACTGTTCATAATTAATGGCACATTGCTGAGCATTTCCCCTGAGGCTATAAAAATAATTGAAAAAAGCCCTATGGTTATCTTTCACCTTTTGCTTTGGCAGATTTGATCAGCTCTCTAGTTTTTGTGTAGACTGGTGAGTGTCTTTTTGCAGTGTTTTGTCTGCTCCTTCTTGGCTTTGGAGAGGATTGTTTTTCCTTTTGTTGAATAGTCTATTTAGGCTAGGGGTCCACCAGGGTGGTTTATTTTTGTCAGTAATCATAGGTTTGACTCTGACAGATACTGCCTTCTCTGTACAGATATGAATGTGGTTATGCAGTGCTTTTTGCTCAGAGTAGGCCTCATTGTCATCCAGATTCTGAGGGGCTGGGAAGTTTAATAACCTGCCACTTAGTTTGAGGTAATTGGCCTTAGCAAAGTTCTTAATATGTTTGGAGTTTGATGGGGGTTCTAGGTTAGTTTTAATACTAAAGGAGATCATTTTGTTGTCATATCTTACCAGGGAGGAGTTAATGTGGGGGAGCAGCATCCCCCCATGTTCGTGAATATTAGGTCTAGGATACTTGTACCTCTAGTTTGGGAGCTAACTGCTTGCTTCAGGGTATTTGCTTTGATGGAGTAAAGAAAAAAAAAAACATTCTGAGCAAGTGAATTATGGGTCATAGAAGTCTCCCAGTTTCTTGAGGGGTAGTTGAAGTCACCCATAAGTATGGTGTTGGGCTGAATGAAAAAAGATTACCATAGGTTTAGGTAGGAGGTATGGTATTCCAGACTCATACTAGGGGATCTGTAGCTAGCAAGGATATGATACGAGTTCCCACATATGGTTACTTTGGCATGGGGAAGGCCAGACATAGATCTCTTTGCCACCCACAGAAATTACCAATTGACAAAATTCTGCTCAAGGACCTTTCATCCACAGGCCTGGAAAGTGGACGCACTCTTTCAGTTGGACAACAGTGACAGTTTATGCCTTTCTACCTCTTCCTCTGCTGCCCAAAGTTCTATTAAAAGCCAGAGCGGACAGACCAAAGATGATTCTCATTGCTCCAGACTGGCCAAGACAACACTGGTACCCTCTCCTGAGGAGCCTGACGCATTCCCCACCATGGATCCTGCCTCTAATGCCTCTCCTACTGACTCAGCACAACTTCAAAACTCTTCACAGTCAGCTGAAAACACTCAATCTAGCCGCATGGAGGATTCCTTAAATTCACAACAGACCCTACTCTCCAAGGAGGTGCAGGATGTCATTTTGGAGGTCAGAAGGCCTTCTACTAGAAAAGCCTACTCTGCAAAATGGAAACGGTTTTGTGCCTGGAATCAGAAAAAGGGTCAGAATCCTGGAATACTGAATTTACCTCCGATATTACAGTACCTAGCTGAGATGCTAAGCAGTGGACTTTCATTCTCCTCCATCAAAATCCATGCCTCAGCCATTTCTGCAGAGTACAACACCGATCCTCCTTTATTCTCTCACCCTCTCTTAAGACAGTTCCTCAGAGGGGCTAAGAATATAAAACTCCCAAGGAAGCAGCCAGTACCTGCTTGGGACCTCAATTTCATTCTAGAAAAACTGACCCTGCCTCCTTTTGAGCCAGCTGCTTCAACAGAACTGCAATATTTGTCATGGAAAACAGCCTTCCTTCTGGCTATCACCTCAGCACACAGGGTTTCGGAACTACAAGCCCTCATGGCTGTGCAGCCTTTCATCATTTTCCATCAGGACAGAGTTCCTTACGAACCAATCCTTCCTTTATGCCAAAGGTAGTATCCAGGGTAGTCTTGAATCAGGCTATCCACTTACCTACCTTTTACCCTAATCCACAAAACAAAGGGGAGAGGTTACTACATTCCTTGGGCATTCACAGGCAGCTCTGTTATTATTTGGACAGAACAAAGCCTTTCAGAAAATCAGAGCAACTCTTTGTATCCTATGCTACAGGTGCTCAAGGGAAGCCTATTTCCAAACCGGCAATCTCAAAATAGATAGCCCACTGCATACGCTTTTGTTACTCTTTTCATGGTAAAACTGTACCTACAGGCATCAGATCTCACTCCACAAGGGCCATAGCTACCTCTGCAGCTTTCCTCAGGGGGGTTCCTACCAAAGATATTTTGGAAGCAGCCACTTGGAGTTCTGTACATACTTTCTCCAAGCACTATCACCTACCATTATACTCCAAATCTAGAGCGGGCTTTGCCACTGCAGTCTTGCAGGGCATCCTGGCTCCTCCTAGTTCCACTTAGTGCCTACCACCCTTTATTATCTTTGGGATTCAACCCATCTGTTATGACTGCAGCTGTATGCATGATGAACATAGTACAGTTTTGTACTTACCATAAATGTAGATGTTCGAATGCTAATACAGCTGCAGTCCAGGTTTCCCTCCCTGCTTCCCCTCTTGGGACAGGCCTAATGGCTAACACCCCCTCATACAACCTCATGGGGGTATTCTTTTATGGTGTATTTGCTTGCAACTACTGTTTTTCTATTGTATTGCATTGCATTATTACATAAATTTATGTTTTGCCTTCCTTCTGGGGGCACCTGACATCTGGGGCAAGAAAAACTGAAGAAAATGACGTCGGCTGGTTCTTTTATACCCCTGTCGCACTGACGTCAGGGAAGAAGCGACGACATCCGACGCCGGACCTAGACTTTGGAATTCGGCCGACCGAGGACCCGCCTGACGGCAGGAAAACCCATCTGTTATGACTGCAGCTGTATTAGCACTCGAACATCTACATTTATTGTAGATACAAAACTGTACTTTCCCTGTGTCAGTTGATATGCCTCCTTTGTGCAGAGGGACAACTGTTGCATTCCTCCATTCCTCTGGGGTAAAGCCCATCCGAAGGCTGTGTTTAAAGAGGGTTTATAGTAGTCCTGATAGATTCTGTTTTAATCTGGATTGTTGTCGGGACCCATGGAGGCTGTGTTTTGGCTTTAGCGAGCACAGTAAGGACCTGTTCCCTTATAATGACAGTAGGTGGATGGTTGCGAGCATTTCTTTGGGTGTGGTAGTAGGTGATGGGGGAGAAGTATGAACTGAATTGAACTTGTTAGCCAGCAGGCTTTCTATAGTTTCAAGCTGGATGTGAATGTTACTGTTCATAATTAATGGCACATTGCTGAGCATTTCCCCTGAGGCTATAAAAATAATTGAAAAAAGCCGTATGGTTATCTTTCACCTTTTGCTTTGGCAGATTTGATCAGCTCTCTAGTTTTTGTGTAGACTGGTGAGTATCTTTTTGCAGTGTTTTGTCTGCTCCTTCTTGGCTTTGGAGAGGATTGTTTTTCCTTTTGTTGAATAGTCTATTTAGCCTAGGGGTCCACCAGGGTGGTTTATTTTTGTCAGTAATCATAGGTTTGACTCTGACAGATACTGCCTTCTCTGTACAGATAATGAATGTGGTTATGCAGTGCTTTTTGCTCAGAGTAGGCCTCATTGTCATCCGGATTCTGAGGGGCTGGGAAGTTTAATAACCTGCCACTTAGTTTGAGGTAATTGGCCTTAGCAAAGTTCTTAATATGTTTGGAGTTTGATGGGGGTTCTAGGTTAGTTTTAATACTAAAGGAGATCATTTTGTTGTCATATCTTACCAGGGAGGAGTTAATGTGGGGGAGCAGCATCCCCCCATGTTCGTGAATATTAGGTCTAGGATACTTGTACCTCTAGTTTGGGAGCTAACTGCTTGCTTCAGGGTATTTGCTTTGATGGAGTAAAAAAAAAAAAAAAACATTCTGAGCAAGTGAATTATGGGTCATAGAAGTCTCCCAGTTTATTGAGGGGTAGTTGAAGTCACCCATAAGTATGGTGTTGGGCTGAATGAAAAAAGATTACCATAGGTTTAGGTAGGAGGTATGGTATTCCAGACTCATACTAGGGGATCTGTAGCTAGCAGGGATATGATATGAGTTCCCACATATGGTTACTTTGGCATGGAGCAGTTCAAGTGAGTCATGTTGTGGACCAGTCTAGCAGTGTACTTGTCCTGTGTGAACAGTGAGACATCTCTTTGTTTTATCCTGAGCTGAGGGGGATCGAAATGTATGAAAGACATTGTAGCCTTTGATAGCTGGGGTGCTCTCTATGGTTCTGAACCATGTTTTCTTGACTGCACATATGTCTGCATTCTCCAGGGTGAGGAGTGCTGCCTTATGAGCTTGGAAGTGGGGCTACTATGATTTACAGAGTAGTGTTGTGTGAGGTGCTCTGTCTCAAGTGTGCGCAGGGCCACTGTGACATGTTTTTATGATGTCTTGGAGGTGTGGGTAGATTACAAGTGAGTACCTCCACATATATGGGTCTGTAAGTTTTGTTCCTTAGTGTTGGTAGTGAGTGGGTGTAATGCTGACAACCTGGTTTGCATTTTTCGACTCTGTACATGAGAGCTTAACCTCCAGTGACCTTGTGCATCTATGTCTGTCACACACTGTGTTTGTCATAAAATTAAATTGTCATCAGTGAACACGAGGCAGATACTACATTGCCTCAGGATGCCTATATCAACCAGGCCAGAAACAGAGACAACAGGGAAGCAGCTATTCATTATACCTGATCCTATGTAGATGGGAAGGAGTAGGGGAGAGTTATATAAAGCTCTAAGTGAGCTTGTTCAGTAGTATACTATTAGATGACCTGCAGTGGTGCTGCCCTCTGCACAAACTGGCAGCTCTTTGCGCAGCTAAGAACAGTGGGAGACTATGAAGAGCGTGTCATATAGAGGATTATGACCGGGATAGGTTTGCTTGTATTCAGGGTACGGGTAACATACCAGCAGGATGAAAGACTTTTACAACAGTTAAGCCCCCAGGCCAGTCGGATAAACATACAATAAGGCTTCCACCAGCAGTTTCCAACTCTGATGGGTTGAATCAACCCTCTGCTCCCACCAGCATGCAGAAAATTCCTCTTAATGTAAAACAAACTGGTTTTAAGCTGTCAAGTGCCGTAACAAATGCTTTACAACAAAAGGCACAACTCCTGCAGTATCCAGAATCCTTGGAAATAAGTGCACAAACCCTGACAAATGTTCACAAATACAGAAAAAAGTGTGTAAATGTAAGAGAACTTCTGCAAACTCAGAAAAATTTTGCAAAACTTAGAAATATTTTGACAAACTCGGGTGAACTTTGGCAAACTTAGGACAGCTTTTGCAGTATCTGAGGAAGTTGGGAAATATCAGAATACTGTTAAAATGACCTAAGAGCAGTACGGTAACAACAAATTGCATTCCTTTAACAAGTTCAGGCTGAAAAACAGTGATAAATTCAACCAAATCAATAAATGCAGTACAGAAGTGTTAAATAGCATTGAGACAGAGCAAGTGCCAAAAAAAAACTTATCTGCTTTTTATGTCCACAAATGGTTTGAGAAGCAGTCCAAGGTCTTGTAGTCACAGGTGTCCAAGCCAGGCACAGAGAAGCTCGTGAGGGACTGTGTGGGAAAGTGCAAGTGTCTGTACAGCTTGTTAACACTTGCGTGACAACATGCCTTTTGACCAACTCTTCCCAACAGCCCTTACTGGCAGTCAGGGTTCTTCCTTGGCTGCAGCAAGGATTCTTACACCTGCCCTGTTTCTTCTTCCACTGTACCGATAAGGAGAAAGCAGCTGCATCAGTAGCTCTTGCCTACATTGTGGGCTCAGTGCCTCAACTGCTGTAGGGTGAGTCTGCAGTGGCTATTTGTTGTTTCTCAAATGAATCACTGGTTTCTTCAAATTCCTCTGGTTTAGTCCTTTCAGCCACCATGAACTGGGGGTTTAGAGGTGATTTCTAAGCTAATGACTCCAGCTGGCCTTTAAGCCTAGCAATGCTTCCCACAGTGAGAATCAAATTATGTACCTTGTGTCTGTGAGGTAAACATCTTAACCATTGCATCAACCACAAATCTAAAAATCCTGTCTATAGTTCTGAGCATTATCTCATCACACCACAAAGGAATAGTTGCATCCTCTGTGGCTGTACCAGTGTCCAGTCCTGGGCATGGGAGAACCATCATCTTTGGGTCTAGAAGTTTTTCCAGAAGATTCTTCTTGGAGGGGTCAGGGAGGGAAACCTGTTTCCTGAGATGAAGTGCCATCTCTGTCAGTCCCCTTCCAGGATTTCCTTAGGAAATAAAGAAGTAAAAGATTAGACATTGCTCATCCAAAGACATTTTGTCTGTTCATAAGGTTGATTTTTCTTACCTTAGGTTGCAGTTTATTGCAGGCTTTCTGTCTTGGAAAGCAGAAATTCATACCAGAATACTAACCAGGTCAGTATATTCCTGAGGAAAAAATTAGAGGATTCTAACACAAAACAGAGATGGGGCTTTTTCTTTGTCTAATTCTCAAACCCAAGATTCTGAATCCATTAGAGAAGCTTTCCTTTTCTAAGACTAGTTCCAAGATGAATAATGTATTTTTTTAGAACAAGTGGATATTCCATCTGTACTGAGGAGATAATTTAAGCTGCAGGTAGATTTACCACATGCTACACCCATTCCTTCTATTATGTCAGCCTAAGAAGGTGTGTTAAATGCTGCCTGCAATAACCTTGTCCCTCAGTCTGCAGTCCCCCAAAAGGCAGACTATTTAATACTAACCTTTCTCCTGTACACAGGAAGGTAAGGTATTAAATTTTGTAAGATAATTTCCTTTTTCTAGTGTATTATGTGAGGTGTTGACAAGCTTGCAAGATTGCTCTACTACACTTCATTCAGAAGGTTGGTCCTGTCTGAATCCTACAATTTCTAACCTGTCTGTCATGCTTTGAAAAGTGTTTATTATTTGTCAGATACTCTGTCTAGAGCCAGTACTTCTGCTACTGTTTTGCGAAAATATGTTGGGTATGTACTCAAGTTTCCTGATGAGGTAAAGTCTGAGATTTTAAACTCTTCTTTAGACAAGGAAGTTTTGATTGACTCTGCTTGTTACTCTGGTTGTCAAATAGTTTGTTGACAGAGGGAAGTTCATTTAGGAAGTTACTAAGATTTTTTCAAGCCCCATATTATATATTTTAAAAATCCTCTTTTTAAAGATAAAATAATTAATCACTGCCATTTCCTGTCAAACAGGGAACAAAAAAAAAAAGATGGCAGGAGAGGAACAATTAAAAAAAAAAAGGCAGATTATTTCAAGGAAAGGAGCAAGGCTATACACATTCAGAATGACTGTCAGTATTCCCTCCCATCCTTTTCCTGCATCTGTAAGTCTTGACTGTCAAATGGCTTTCAACCTTTCCCTTTGGCAACAAATTGTTTCAGACTCTTGGGTACTAATACTGGTTTAGGTGGGCTACAATTGGCACTGGATACACATACCTCCTTTCAGATTAATTCCTCCCTGTCCTACAAACTAAATGCAGTTTTTTCCAACAGGTTCTTCAACACATGCTTATCCTAGGAGTGCCTTTAAACCAAAGGGAGGAAGGCTTTTACTCCAGAATGTTTCTTGTTTCAAAGAACAAGCTTTCCTAGAGATCAGTTCCAGATCTTTCCTTTCTCGTCTGGTTTGTGATGGTACCAAAATTTAAAATGCTGACCCTTAGAGTCTGCTACCAGTCATTCCTCTTCTGAGTTTTATGGTAACATTAGACCTAAACGATTCTTGTATTCTCATAGCCACAACTTCAGAAATTTCTTTGCTTTTATGTCTGGGTCCCATTGTTATTTCTCTGCATTATCTTGTGAGTTGGTTGCAGTTCTTAAGGTCCGTTCAAAATGTCATGTCTGGGGATAGCTCATTGCAAACTGTAAGTCATTCACATCGTTCCTTACTTAGATGAATTGCTGATCTTTGCAGTCTTTTGCCAGATGTTGAGTTCTTAACATGGGTTACTTCCCTCCTTACCAATCTGGAATTTCAGATAAATGTTCAAAAATCCTCAGCTCTATCAGACGGGATTGTACTTTGACGGCCTTCTAGATTTTTTCAAAGGCATGTCTAACACAGGAAAAGTTGAGTTTGTATCTGGAGTTTTCCTGATCTTCTCCAGTCAGAGACTTCAATTGAAGAATATCTGGGGATTCTAGGATTATGGCTTCTATGATTTTCAGGATTCCTCTTGCTGGGTTATGCATGAGCAGAATTCAATAGTTAAAAAAAATGTGGACCCAACATTCTCATAATTTGAGATTTTTAGATTCCAGTTCTGGAATTTATCAAGAAAGAACTGCATTGGTGGAGGCAGTAAGACACCTCAGTTTTTACTTTGGATGCAGTTTCTATGGGGGTAAAGGTGGAAGGTCTGTGAGTCCATTTAAATAAAGCAAAGTACATAAATGTCTAAAAGTTCTTCAGTGGCTGTATCACAGTATTAAAAAAAAAAACAATCTTGGGTGACGTAAACATTGACTTGAAACAAATAACAAATACGTAATCTGACCAAAACTTATTTGGATTCTGTCAGCTATTAAGTGTCACTGTCAGTACTCGCAAAACATCTAGCAAAGAAACCACCCTAAATTGGATTCTTTCTAATAAGCCCCATAACATCAGTGCTACCAGAACCTTACCAGCCAGTATTAGTGACCATATCTGTGCCATCAAACAGTGGCCCAACATTCAGAAGTAAGTAACATACAAACAAGTCTGTAATTTGCAAAATTTCAACCCTGAAGGCTTTATAGCAACTCTAAGGCAATATAACTGGAACTGCCTAAAACATTACCACTAGATGAAGCAGTTAATCATTTTAATCATATCTTCTTAACCAACCTAAATAAGCAGGCCCCACTCAGAAACAAGAGAGTCAAATCCATTCTAGCACCCTGGCTAACGAAGACTACTAAGCAGTTCCAGTTAGAGACTGGGCCAGTAAAATATGCAAAAAGTAAAACTCGGTTAACCCTACAGGATTATAGATGTATCAGAAATCTTACAACAAAACAAATACTCCATGACAAGAAAGAATATTTTACAAACTTACAAATTACCCACCAAAATAACCCTAAACTGTGCTCAACCCTGGGCAACCCTCCACAATCTCTAAACACCCAGGTAATACAGCAACTTAGTCCAACATCCCCACTGTAAATTCTGTCTCATCACTAGCCAAACAAAACTCCACTTCATCCCTCACTATTCCACATCCCCCTACCAACAACAAAGAATTCTTTAAATGTGGCAGTGTACCCACCTCAACAGTAAAAAAAAAAAAAAAAAAACATGAAACCAACCACCTTGGCAGCAGACAAATTACCAGCAGAGTACCTCAAAAGAAGCTATAGCATTTCCAGTTTCCTTACTTATCAATAGATCCATAAAAGAAAACCACATCCACAACATTTGGAAAATACCATACATCATACTCCTGCGTAAAGGCAGAAGTTCTACCTGCCTAACCAACTACCATCCAGTAGCCATCCTCCCACCCCTGTTTAAGATATTAGAAAAATGTATCCACACCCAGTTGCTTAAGTACCTCACTAACCATAACCTACTCTCCATGACTCAGTATGGCTTTCGGCCTAATCCTAGCACACTACTGCCCTTTTAAACTTTACAAACACAGTCAATCAACTCTGAAACAATGGTAGCCTAGTCTCAGCAGTCTTCCTAGACCCATCTAAAGTGTTCAGTATTGTCTCGCACTGAAATTTCTTGAGGAACTAGCCTCTCTAGGCTTCAATACCCCATAAGTAACAAGTAACCAGGTTCCACAGTTTCTTATCAAATAGGAAATAAGCTGTGAAATGGCAACAAGACTATTCTGATTTCTTACAGTCAGTGTCTCTCAGGGATCAATTCTAGGACCCCTACATTTCAGTATGTTTATCAGTAATCTACACTCCATCACTAAACAAGCTACTATGGTATAATATGCAGATGATGCCACTTTCATCTGCTCAGCCCAAGCTAGCCTTTCTGCTAGAAAGTACCCAGAAGGTAGCTCAGACTTGCTCTTAAATGCTAAGACACAACTGATGCTTTTCACTCCTAAAAACTACTCAAACCAAAACAATCCTTTCATATTCTGTCAGCCAACAAAACAAAAATAGAATGTTGTATTGTTAGAATTCCCAGGAGTAATGCTCTAGGATCATTTCAGATATGACCAACACCTGTCTTAGTCATCAGAAAAACAAACTGGAAACTAGGATCCCTGTAAAGGGCTAGGAAATTCCTCACTTATAATGCCAGAAAAAATATAGCACAAACATATGTCTACTTCCATCCCTACTCTATGCCTCAAAAGTAAGCTAGAGACAGCCTATAACAAAACTGCAAAATTTGTAACAAGTCATCCTAAAAAAAAAGTGTTGCATAGCACTAAAAAGCCTTAACGGTCTAAAACGTAAGTTGATAGTAGTTGAGGTTGTTTTAATTACAGCCCATAACCTTATAAACTCCTCAGAAAAATGCCCAGCTCTGAAAGGAGTACGTCAGCCCTATACTACTAATCGAGCCCTATGATCCAGCAACAAAGCATGCAATGTTTTTTTTTTCATTTGATTCAATATGCAGGTTGTTGGATCCAGTCAGGTCCGACCTCTGATCCTTGTACCATAGTGTTGGAACAAAGAGCTCTAATTCCTCACCACCCACAATTCCCCTCTCCTGTCTGAATTACCTCAGAGCTCATTTGCCACCAGCCTAACCAGACGTGTTGACAGAGAGCTCCATCCTGTTTCATAAGTGAAGCTTTTGTTCCTTCCTTTCAATATATTTAGGATTGTTAGTGAGAATTAATAGTCTTAGGATTACTGTTCTGTATTTGGCATAGTTCATAGACTTTGTGTGTTTTTTTTTTCTTGGTACTTTCCCATGTTTATAGTGTGGTGTTTTTAGCTGTTATGATCAGATAATTAAGTAATTAGCTATATAATATCTGTTTAAACATGGTATTTTCATATTTAGACAAATGGAATTTTCTTCTGATGTCAGAAAAGTCTATGGGCTTCAAAAAAATATTCCTCCTGTGGGCATAAAATTCCACCTCAAGAGCCACATTCTCTGTGTATACTGTTTAGGGCCTTCCCACTTGCAGGACTCGTACAGTATTTGCACTGCTTTCGGCACAAGGGCTCTCCAAGAAAGGAAGGAGAAGCTAATTTTAAAAAGGCTCTTTCCCCCTCAGGGTCCAGAATGTCTTTGAATCAGAAAGCACCCTCTCTCTCTCTTTCTGTCCTTCCTCTGATAAGAAGAGGGAAAAAGAGAGAAAGGTCAAATGAAAAGACAGAGACAGAGAGAGAGAGAGAGAGAGAGAGAGAGAGAGAGAGACCAAATGAAAAAAAATAAGGAAAAACATGTGAAAAGAGTTGTGAAGAATGACTTGACAAACCAAAGAAAAGTTCTCCAGAGCCCTCTGATGTCCTTCAAGAATGCAACTGCAGTCATAACATGTGGGTTGTCCTGCCTCAGGCAGCCCTCGGGTCGGCCGGATTCCAAAGTCTGGGTCCGACGTCGGCTGATGTCGCATTTCTCTCCGACGTCAGAGCGGCTGGAGTACATAAGCATCAGCCGACGCCATTTTCTTCAGTCTTTCTTGCCGCGCGGTGCCCGAAGCAGAAGCAGTTCGCAAGTGCCGGTCGGTCAGCTCCTGTATTCTACGATACCGAAGTCATCAAAAAAGCTAAGTACCCCATTGGGGACCTTTTCTTGCCTCAGCCGATGTCAGAAATTACTGAAAAAGTTAACAATTGTCTTTTTTGTGGTAAACAAATACCTCATAAGGATTTCCACTCTTACTGCCTCCCTTGCCTGGGCCCAGACCACGACGTCTCGGCCTGTGTAGCCTGTGCTCGCTTCAACAAGCGCACTCTCAGGCGCCGGGCGGAGTTCGCTGAAGACTTTTTCGGCGATAAATTTGCTTACACCATGCCGTCGGATCTTCCGACATTGCAAACTCCCAAAAAGCGAAAAGACCGGGACCGACATCCTCGGCCCGCGTCTACCACCGACTCCACGCCAAAACCTAGCGCGGGTGCTCCGGTTCCCTCTGAGACGGTCTCTCCACCGCTACGAACCGAAGCTACTGCATTACCGACGACTCCGATTCCAGACATTACTCCGACGCCAGTTATAGACTTTCCTCCGGATACCGAAACCGAGGAAGTGCCCGAGACCATTGCTGTAGGCAAGGTCACTCCTGCACGTGGAGCTGCCAGGCCTCCTATGGCCATGTCTATTAAGGCCTACACTAGGGCTAAGGCAGCCAGCAAAACTAAGCATATTACTACCAAATCCTTACCTCAGCCGACTCCGGAGACACAAATTATGTCCATGGCTGCTGATTTGATTTCCATGATTAGAGGTTCACAGGCCCATCCTGAGAGAGCATCCCAGCCTCCTCCTGATAAAAGGCCCCGGGTTGAACCCTCTGACCCTTCTCCTTCAGATGAAGACTCTGAGGGCTCTGTCCACTCTGATAGCCAGGAAGAGCTCTTCCAGACCTATGAGGACTCTGATGCAGAAGATTCCATACCTTCGGCCTCCCCTCCTGAGGATATTTCTTTTGGGGAAGTTCTGCACACCATGAGGGAACATTTCAAGTGGCAGGGTCAGGAATATTCTGATTCTAGGAAACGCCTTAGGACTTTCCTTAAGAAGCCTCAGCACAGGCCCTTAGCTATTCCTCTTGTACTTGATGTTCTGGATGATTTGTATTCTGATTCTAGTGCTACCCCTGATTCTCTTCCTCCTGTTCCAGCCAAGCCAGACAGGTATTACAGGGTCCCAGAAACTCATTCCCATTTATTCAGGGCCCATACTGCTGATTTGGAAACTATTTCACAGGGGCCTAAAGGAGTTTCAGCCTCCACCTCAAAAAATCCTTTGCCCTCCAACAGGGAAGCAAGGTCATTAGAGAGATGGGGTAAAAAGGTTTACACATCCACTACCTTATCTATGAGAGCTTTAAATTGCCTTTTTCATATGTTCCAATATCAGGATTATCTCTTAGAAGATTTACAAAAAACATTAGCTTCTCCTGATCCTTTAGACAGGAAGACTTTGCAGGAAGCTGTACATAACACTCAGCAAGTAAGCAATCACTGGATATGATGCACTGGAAGCTTCATGTAGGGCAGCTATGACAGGGGCAGTGATGCATAGACATGCTTGGTTAAAAGATCAACCTCTACCAGATCATGTAAAAGCAAAACTTCTGGATGCACCTTTGGAAAAGAACAAGCTTTTTGGTGCAAATGCTAAGGATGTGTTAAAGACCATCGAAGTAAAAGCAAAATCAGTTCAAACTGTAAAGGATTTCCTCCAGGTTCAACCCCCCAGATTCAGTAGGAATTGGCCTTCAAAAAACTGGTCCTTTCCTAATCCAGAAAAGTTTCAAAGGGGTAAGAACAGACGTGGCCGAGGAAGAGGCCAATACAGAGGCCCTTACAGAGGACGTCAATGGCAGCCAGGAAACCAAAGAAGTGGCGCAGGGGTTTCACCTGCCCAACAACCACAAACTCAATGACTTTCCTCTACTACCGCCTACCAGGGAACAACTAGAAGCTCCTTGGCGGAAATTATCTCTGTTTGCAGAAAACTGGCACAGACTGACAAAGGACAAATGGATTTTGGACATTATAGACCGAGGGTACAGGTTTCATTTTCATACCTTACCAAGAAAACAAGGCATGCCAAATCTACCACAACATCAAAGGGCAGAGGCTATCAAGCAAATCACTCTGCTGACTCGAATGAAAGCAATAGAAAGAGTTCCACAACAAGAACAAGAACAGGGGTTTTACTCAAGACTGTTCCTTGTTCCAAGAAAAGAAACTCAATGGAGACCAATACTGGACTTGTCCGCATTAAACACCTTTCTCATAGTACCAAAGTTCAAAGTGCTGACTCTACAGCAACTCCTTCCCATGCTGGGCAAGGAGTCGCGGCTGATTACTCTGGACCTCAAGGAGGCATACCTGCATGTCCCTGTCAGACACAGCTGCAGAAGATACCTCAGATTTCTTGCAGGGCCAGAGCATTATCAATTCTCAGCATTGCCATTTGGCTTATCTACTGCGCCCAGAGTGTTTACAAAATGCCTGGCTTCAGTAATTGCTCATTGCAGGCTCCAGGGTGTACAAATTTACCCGTACCTGGACGACTGCCTCATACAAGCGGATGACAAATTGATGTTGACAAAAAATCTGGATTATGTCATACGATTACTTCAAGCTCTGGGATACACAGTCAACTTCCAAAAGTCAAGACTGCAGCAATCCCAGCAAATAATCTTCTTAGGAGCCAAACTAGACACAGCCTCTCAGATGGCTTACCTGACAGAAGACAAGCAAGAGAAGTTAACTCAATACTTCAAAGGTTTAGCAAAACTCACCCAGATGACTGCAAGGAGATTCCTACAGGCCCTGGGTTACATGGCATCCTGCATTCTACTGGTTCCATTAGCAAAACTACACATGAGAAAGCTTCAATGGTACCTAAAAAGCGTTTGGTCTCAGCACAGCAACAACTTGGAGACAATCATACCACTCATTCCATGCCTACAAAAGGAATTCCTATGGTGGGCCTCGGTGAGCCAGGAAAACACAGGTATGTCATTCAAAAAACCACAGATAACACAGACCATGACTACAGACGCCTCAGACCTCTGATGGGGGGCGCACATGGAAGGCAGGTGTATAGAAGGACAATGGTCTCCAAAGGAAACACATCTGCATATAAACCAAAAGGAAATGCTGGCAGTAATGCATGCTATCAAGGCTTTTCAAAACCAACTCCAGCAAGGCCACTTAATGATACGGACAGACAACACCACTGTGATGTGGTACATAAACAAGCAGGGGGGCACCCACTCTTACCCCTTTGCAGACTGACAATGCAGCTTTGGGAGAAATCACTGAGTCTAAACATCCAGTTACAATCCCAGTTTGTTCCAGGAAAAGACAATGTGTTGGCGGACAGCCTAAGCAGGAATTTCACAGATCCACACGAGTGGAGGTTACATCCGAAGGCTTTCAGACAACTCACTTCGACATGGGGCAAGCCAGAAGTGGACCTATTTGCCTCTCACCTCAATCATCTTCTACCAAAATTTTGCACAAGGACATACCATCCAAAGGCTTGGAAAATAGATGCCCTTTCATTCAACTGGAACTCCCTAGCAATCTATGCATTCCCACCTCTGCCACTGATGACCTCAGTATTACTAAAGATCAAAGCAGAGAAGCCCAAGGAAATCATAATAGCTCGGATTGGCCAAGACAACACTGGTACCCACTACTACGGAGCATATGTCACACCAGGAGGTGGGCCTCCCTCAGTGGCCCCTACTTTTGACTCAACACAATTTCAAACACTGCATCCAAACTTTCAGACACTGCAGCTAACAGCCTGGGAGATCCCATAAATAACTTCAGCTTATCTCTCTCCAAGGAAGTTCAGCGGATACTAACAGAGGCTCGAAGACCATCCACCAGAAAGGTTTACTTAGCAAAGTGGAAAGATTCAGCAATTGGAATACCAGCAAAGGACATGATGCATCATTACTGAACATCCCACTTATCTTGGAATATTTGGCAGATATGTTACAGAGCGGCCTCTCATATTCTTCAATAAAGATACATACATCTGCTATTTCAGCTAGATACAACACTGATCCTCCTGTTTTCTCTCACCCCTTACTAAGACAATTCCTCAGGGGAATCAAGAACATTAAGCCACCAAGAAAGGCCCCAGTGCCAGCCTGGGACCTCAATTTTGTCTTAGAAAAACTGACTCTACCTCCTTTTGAGCCAGCAGCTTCAGTTGACTTGCAATTCCTCTCATGGCAAACAGCTTTCCTGTTGGCAATTACCTCAGCAAGAAGGGTTTCGGAGCTACAGGCCCTAATGGCAGTACCACCCTTTATTATTTTCCACAGAGACAGGGTTTCATTAAGGACCAACCCTACTTTTATGCCAAAGGTGGTATCTAGGGTTTCTCTAAATCAAACCATTCATCTGCCTGCTTTCTTCCCCAATCCTGAGAACAAGGGGGAAAGACTTTTGCATACCTTGGACATTCATAGACAACTTCGATACTACCTGGACAGAACCAAGGCCAGTAGGAAGTCTGAACAGCTTTTTGTAGCTTACGCCCCTGCAGTCCAAGGAAAAGCAATTTCAAAACAGACTATTTCTAAATGGATTGGACATTGCATCAGATTCTGTTATTCCTTTCATGGAAAGACTGTTCCAGCCTATGTCAGGCCACCAGAGCTACAGCCACCTCTACAGCATTTTTAAGAGGGCTGCCTACAAAGGACATTCTAGAAGCTGCTACATGGAGCTCCGTGCATACATTCTCCAAACACTACAATCTCCCTCTATATTCCAGATCCAGAGCAGGCTTTGCTTCGGCAGTCCTGCAGGGTTTGATTGCCACACCATCTCTTTCCTAGAGCATACCTCCTCCCCCAGCTAAGCTATGGTATTCTACCCACATGTTATGACTGCAGTTGCATTCTTGAAGGACATAGTACAGTTTTGTACCTACCATAAATGTAGATGTCCGATGCAACTGCAGTCGGGTTCCCCCCCCCCTCCATACCCCTCTATGCCTAGGGTCCACTCCTATCCCCCTTACTCTTAGCTGGGGATATCTGTTATTTGTTTTATTGCTCATGTATTTGTTTGGAATCCTGTTTTTGTCTTCCAATTTGATTACAGCCTTCCTTGGAGGGCACCTGGCATCTGGGGCAAGAAACACTGAAGAAAATGGCGTCGGCTGATGCTTATGTACTCCAGCCGCTCTGACGTCGGAGAGAAATGCGACATCAGCCGACGTCGGACCCAGACTTTGGAATCCGGCTGACCGAGGGCTGCCTGAGGCAGGACAACCCACATGTTATGACTGCAGTTGCATGTCTATCGGACATCTACATTTATGGTAGGTACAAAACTGTACTTTTTTGCAGGTCCATTACTTTTACCAGAATAGTCTGATCTTCCTGATTCCAGGATCTGAACATAAGAAAACTTTTTTTTCTTCTGGAGCCGATTAGCTCGAGTCTTTACGCGCCATCCTTCAAAAGGTCCAGTTGAGGCCTACTTCAGTAGCTTCATCTTCAAGATCTGGTGAGTCTATTAGAAGCCTTACAGAACTAGTTGTTGACCAATGGATGGGCTAATTTCTGAGGACTCTTATTCAGCCTGGAGTCGTCCTGGCTCCATCCCCCCAGGAAAGGACTTTGATCAGACCCTTTCGACTCGAGCCATAGTACTTCCGATGTAGTCTCCTCTTTTGGAGCCGATGCACATGGGATCCAGCCACCCCAGCATACCAGCTTCAGTGCCTGGATACTTCGGCTTTGACTTCTTTCCTCACTTTCTCAACATAGATGCACTCTGGGTCAAGTAGAGTCCTGGAGCCATAGTTATCTGAGTCAGGTCACCGAAGGGTGGAGTTGACTCCAAGATTTTCAGAGCCATCTCTACAGATTGGAGCTTTAGCCCTGGATAGTTCAGTTCTGAGATCCTTGTTGGAGCCGTCTGCCCTTGAAGTCAAGAGTGTTACCAATTCTGCTATCGTGGGTGGTTCTTCCTTGGCTACAATGGCTTTATCTCCTTTCGAGGTAGTGAAGAGGCCTTGGCTGGACCAAATCAACTGGTGCATGCCCGACTCCTGCTGGAGCTTGCTCATGCTTTCCCTCATTCTGTTCATTGAGGACAGATGGATCCAGTTATCTTCAAGACTGCTCACCATTCGAGCTTCACATCTGATTTTAAAGTGTCTCCTTCAGATGTCCCAAGGCACATTCCTAAGAAGAGGACTTGCAAATGGAAGCATTTTGACTCTTCACCTGAGTCAGTCACTGAAGACACCAGTGTAGATGATGAAGGCTCCCCAAGGTGTCACCTCCCCCAGACGCCTCCTTTGGAGACGACCTGAAATTCATGAAACAGAGAGGTAGATGGTCTACTAGAACTCTTGATGAGTCTGTGTTTCTCAAAGCTTTTGGGTCTGGCCCTTCGACATCCTGAGTGGTACTGTATCCTGACTCCTTATTTGACCTCATCACCCAGAAGGCTTGGAGGGAACCTGGTGTGGTAGATCCTAGCCAAAAAAAAAAACAGGTAAGATTTTAGTGGCCCCCAAAGTCATGCAACATTGGGTCAAGGGTCCCTCTGTAAATGCCATGATGGTAGCAGCAGCCACAGAAAAGGAACTATCCAAAAAAATGTTCCTCGCTTCATCCCTCTAACACAGGGGTCTGCAACCTGCGGCTCTTCCACCCCTCTGTAGTGGTTCCCTGTAGCTTTGAAAAATAATGGGGGGAAAAAAAAAAAAAAAAAAAAAAATTTTTTTTTTTTTTTTAAAAAAAAAAAAAATTTTTTTTTTCCAAAAAAAAAACTGGAAAAAAAACCGGGGAAAATTTTTTTCCCCCATTTTTTTTCCCCAAAAAAAAAACAAGGGAAAAAAAAAAAAAAAAAAAAAAAAATTTTTTTTTTTTTTTTTTAAAAAAATTTTGAAAAAACCTTTTTTTAAACCAAATTTTTTCCCCCTTTTTTTTTTTAATTTTTGGGCCCCTTTTTAAAAAATTTTTCCCCTCCCCCAAACCCCCCCCAAAAAAAAAAATTTTTTTTAAAAAAAAAAATTTTTTCCCCAAAAAAAAAAATTTTTTTTCCTTTTTTTTTTTTAAAAAAACCCTTTTAAAAATTTTTTTAAAAAGAAACCCCAAAAAAAACCCCCCCCCCCCCAAAAAAAAAAATTTTTTAAAAAAAAGGGGTTTTTTCCCCCAAAAAAAAAAAACCCAAAACCCCCCCCCAAAAACCCCAAAAAAAATTTTGGGATAAAAAAAAGGGAAAAAAAGGGGGTTTTAAAAGGGTTTTTTTTTGGGGGTTTTTTTAAATTTAAAAATTTAAAAAAAAAATTTTTTTTTTTTTCCCCAAAAAAAATTACTTTTTGAAATTTTTTTTTCCCCAAAAAAATCTTTTTTTTTTCCCCCCCCAAAAAAGTGGGGGGGGGTTGGGGAAAAAGGGTTTTTTTAAAACCCCCCTTTTTTTCCCCCCCCAAGGGGGGAAAATTTTTCCCAAATTTTGGGGGGTTTTTTCCCCCCCCCCCCTTTGGGTTTTTGGGGGTTTTTTCATTTTTGGAAAAAACCCCTTTTAGGGAAACCCTTACCCCTTTTGGGTTTTTTTTTAAAAAAAAAAAACCCCCCTTTTTTGCCCTTTTGGAATTCCCCCGGGGGAAAAAAAATTTCCCTTTCCGGGGGCCCTTTTGGTTTAAAAAAAATTTTTTTTTGGGGGCCCAAAAAATGGGGGGAAAAAAAAAATTTTAAAAACCCGGGTTTTCCCGGCCTTTTGGGGGGCCCCCAAAAAAGGGTTTTTCCAATTCCCCGGGGGGCCCAAAAAAAAGGGGAAAAAAAAAAATTTTTAAATTTTGTTTTTTCCTTTTTTTTTGGGGGGGGGGGGGTTTTTTTTTAAAAAAAAAAAATTTAAAACTTTTTTTTTTTGGGGGGGGGTTTTTTTCCCAAAAAAAATAAACCCAATAAAAAAGGTTTTTTCCCAAAAGGGGGCCCCCTTTTTTTTCCGCCCCCCCCTTTTCCCGGGGGAAACAAAGAAAAGGGGGGGGAAAACCCCTTTACCGGGGGGGGGGGCCCCGGGGAACCGGGGTTTTTTTTTTTGGGGGGGGGGGTTTTTTTTTTCCGGGGGGGGGGGGTTTCAGGGGGGGGTTTTTTCTGTTTTTTTTGTTTTTTTTTTGGGGGGGGGAAAAAAATTTTTTACCCCGGGAAAAAGGGGGAAAACATATTTTTAAAACCCGGGGGGGGGGTTTTCCCCCCCAAAAAAAAGGGGGGAAAAAAAGGGGGGTTTTAAAGGTTTTTTAAAAGGGGGAAAAAAGGGGGGGGTCCCCCGTTCTTTGGGGGCCAAACCCTTTTTTTAAAAAAATTTTTTTAAACCCCTTTTTTTTGGGGGTTTTGGGGGGGGGGTTTTTTTTAAAAAAAAAATTTTTTTTTGGGGGTTTTGGGGGGGGGGCCCCCAAAAAATTTTTTCCCTCATAAAACAGACAACATTCAAGATGATCACAGTACATTACAGTCTGCCTCTGCTAAGGAAGGATGATTAGATGTCCTGTATCAATCTTTAGGATGTCTGCTATCATAACGAGATCCAGCAGTCCAGGAGATTTCTCAGTGTTTGGCTTCCAGCCAGAAAAAATCAGTTCAGAGCATTTCCAGTTTTTCTCACCACAGCCTTCCTGGATGTTCACCAAGATAATTGCAGCTGTTACAGATTGCCTCAGACTACAAGGGATCTACTACTACTGTAACATCAATCATTACTTCTATACCTCATAACTCACTTGGGTATTTTGGTAAACTTCAACAAAATCAAGTCCTCCACTTTGCAGACCATAGAATCCATAGGCTGCCACATAGACTCATGGCATCAGATAACAAAACTTCCCCTGACAGGAGTCAAATCCTTAAGGTCTGTAGTTCTCAAAGTGATAAAACAACCTCATTCTTGAGCATGACTCATCCTGTGGCTCTTGGGACTTATGGCCTCCTCTGTAACTCTGGTTCTTCTGGCCAAATACCACATGAGAGTTTTACAGTGGGACCCTAATCTGTACAGTGGTCACCACAGCTCCATCATCTTCACAACAGGATTTGCCTGACTCAGGTCTGCAGAGACCATGTTCAGTAGTGGATTTCATCCAAGATGGTTGTTCAAGGCAGACCCTTCCATCCTTCTCCCAAATCCATAGTCATCACAGACTCTTCGTTTCTTGGGTGTTTGGGGGGGGGGGGGGGGCATTTCAAAGGAAAGACCGTTCAAGGAGTGTGGTCTTCAGTAGACTTCTGTCTGATGTTCTTCATTCCACATTGCTGCAGTCCTAACTATTGGGTAGTCCGCTGTCCAGTCGGCCCGAATACCAAAGTATATGGCTGACGTCGGTCAGGGCGCATTATACTGACGTCAGTACGTCAGGGTACTAATGCGCATGACCGACGTCATATCCTCAGTCTTTTTTGCCGCATGGTCCGATGCAGAAGCAATTTTGCGAGTGCAGGTTGGCGTTCTGAAAGTTTCTGAAGCCAGAGTTTCAGACCGAATCAAAGTTGGCTAAGTACCCCGTTGGGGAATATTTTGGTTTTTTCTTGCCTCAGTATTTAACCGGATGTCAGAAAAAGTGAATAACTGTATTTCTTGTGGGAAACAGATACCTCATAGGGATTACCATACTTTGTGTATACCTTGTTTAGGGCCTGAGCACGACGTTGTTGGATGCCGCTCTTGTGCTAGATTTAACAAACGCACTATTAAGAGAAGGTTAGACTGTGCCAGGTTAGTGTTTGGGAAGCGTTGTAATTACAAAATGCCGTCGGATGCTCCGACGCCGGCTTCGGCTAAAAAACGCAAGGACAAAACAGCAAAGCCTAGAGTGGAGGAACCGACAGTCCCAGACGTCGGTTCTTTAGAGGGCTCAGTGGAGCCGGAGGTTTTGCCAGGTGTTTCTTTGGAGTCTCAGGGAGAGACTTTACTGTTTTAGGATGTATCCTCTCAGGAAGTAGGCCAGGCTGAGGGGGCTTCTCAGGTGGCTGTTCTTCCCTCTCTTCCTAAGGTGGTCAGAGCCTCCCCTTCTGTTGCCAAGGCTTCTTTGAGGGGCAGGCCGAGTTTTGCTTCAGTGGGGGTTTCTCCTAGTACTTCAGGGTCTTTGCCTAAGAAACATATGCTTAAAATGGCAGAGGATTTGATTACTATGATACGGGGTTCTATGCCCCCTCCTGATAAGAGGCCTAGGGTGGAATCTGAGTTTGAGAGTTTTGAGCAATGCTCGGAGGCTTCTGAGTCTTCTGAAGACTTGCAGGAGTACCCTCCTTATTCTGATTCTGATGTGGATGATTCTACTCCTTCAGCTTCCCCTCCTGAGGATTTTTCATTTTCAGAGACTTTGCATTCCCTGAGGGAGCATTTTAAATGGGAAGGTCAAGATTTCTCTGATTCCAGGAAAAGGCTTAGGGAATTCTTGTTTTTACCCCAGCACAGGCCTTTAGCTATACCTCCTGTTTTGAATGTGGTGGAAGATGTTTTTGCAGAGGCTTCCTGAATCCAGTTCTTTGCCTCCTGCCCCAGTTAAACCGGATAGGTATTATAGGGTGCCTGAAGCTCATAAGTTTCTTTTTAAGAGTCCTAGGGCAGACCCGGAAACTGTCTCTCAGGGGCCTAAAGGTGTAAAGGCCTCAGTTGTTAAAAATCCTGTCCCTCCTGATAAAGAGGCAAGGGCTTTGGATAGATGGGGAAAGAAAGTGTATACTTCTTCCACTTTAGCCACGAGGGCGTTGAATTGTCAGTTTCACATGTTAAAATATCAGAATTATCTTCTTTCACAGTTAAAATCTAAGGTGGATGCTCTGGCGGAAGGTATTGAGTGTAAAGAGTTGCAGGATTTAGTTTATGTGTCTGAACAAGTGGGTAAACATTCCTTGCAATGTGGTTTTGATGCTGTGCAGGCCTCCTCCAGGGTGGCTGCCACTGGTTCTGTTCTTCGTAGGCACGCCTGGTTGAGAGATCAGACCTTAGCTGAGCATGTTAAGACAAGGATTTTGGATGCTCCTTTACAGTCTGATGTGTTGTTTGGTTCGCCTGTGGAAGCAGTTTTAAAGAAGATGGAGGACAAGGCTAAGTCTATGCAAACTGTTAAGGATTTTTGCAGGTGCAGCCTCCGAAGTTTAGTAGAAATTGGCCTGCTAAGGGATGGACTTATCCTGCTTATGATTCCCAGTCTAGGGGTAGGTCTAGGCGTGGTAGGGGCAGAGCCCAAGGTGCTTTTAGGACTAGGGCAGGGAGTTCCCCTGCTCAGACTTCTGGTGAGGGCAGGGGTCAGTCCTTTCGTAAGCAGACCCAATGACCTGCCTTTTCAGCTGCCAGTACCTTCTCGCCTGGCGGCACCTCTAGGAGGAAGACTGTCTCTTTTCAAAGAAAATTGGGATTTAATTACCCAAGACAAATGGGTTCTGGATATCATTCACCAAGGTTACAGGTTTTATTTCCATACCTTGCCTCCTTTCAAAGGCATGCCAGACATTCCTCCTCTACAAAGACAAGAGGCTTACAAGCAAATTTCTCAGTTACTCCAAATAGGGGCCATTCAGCCGGTTCCTGTGCCAGAAAGGGGCCTAGGATTTTATTCTCGCCTGTTCCTAGTGCCAAAGAAGGGGAACACGTGGAGACCAATTTTGGATTGATCTATCCTCAACACTTATCTGGACATTCCCAAGTTCAAAATGTTGACGTTACAGCAGCTTTTACCTCTGCTGGGCAAGGATCACTGGATGGTAACTTTAGATCTCAAGGAAGCTTACCTTCATGTGCCTATAAGACTAAGTTGCAGAAAGTATCTGCGTTTTCGAGCTGGAAATTTTCATTATCAGTTCTCTGCATTGCCCTTTGGCTTATCTACTGCGCCCAGAGTATTCACAAAGGTTCTGGCTCCAGTGATAGCTTACTTCAGGCTAAAAGGAATTCAAATCTATCCTTACCTGAACGATTGCCTGATTCTGGCTCAAGAAAAGAAAGACCTTCTACAGCATTTGGAATTTGTCATAGCAGTGCTAAGATGCCTAGGGTATTCTGTGAACGAAATAAAGTCCAGTCTAGTACCCTCTCAAGACATGTGCTTTCTGGGTGTGAGACTGAATACAGCAGCCCAGATGGCCTTTTTAACCCCGGACAAACAAAAGAATCTTTCCAGTTACTTCCATCAACTATCTCTTCAGTCCGGGCTGACTGCAAGGACAGTCCTTCAAGCCTTAGGGTTCATGGCATCTTGTATTCTGGTGCTTCCCAATGCCAAACTGCATATGAGGAAGCTACAGTGGTATCTCAAAAATGTATGGACACAGCACTGCCAGGATTTGGACACTGTCATTCAAATAATACCTTGCATTCAAAAGGAATTTTTGTGGTGGGCTCAGGAATGTCACCTAAACAAGGGACTCTCTGTGACCCGGCCAGAGGCGAGTCAAATTCTAACGACAGATGCCTCAGACATTGCTTGGGAGCTCATCTAAATGGAAAGTGGATACAAGACAAGTGGCCTGCCAGACTACAGCATCTACATATCAACATGAAGGAGATGTTAGCAGTCCAGTTTGCATTAATGGCTTTCAAGGAGTTACTTCTTCCAGGGCAGGTGTTGATTCTAACAGACAACACAACTGTCATGTGGTACATCAACAAACAAGGGGAACACATTCTTACCCATTGTGCAGGCAAGCAATGATTTTATGGGAGACTGCGCTAAGCTTGCAACTAACTCTTCAGGCAAGGTTTCTGCCGGGAACACAGAACTCCTTAGCAGATGTGTTAAGCAGACAAATCATGGATCCCCACGAGTGGAAACTGGATCTTCATGTATTTCAAAAGTTGACAGTGTCCTGGGGAACTCCAGACATAGATCTGTTCGCTTCTCCACTAAACCACCAGCTGCCAAAGTTTTGCACAAAGAGGTTTCATCACACAGCTTGGAAAGTGGATGCTCTTTCTTTCAGTTGGAAAAATCTTCATGTGTATGCGTTTCCACCTCTGCCTCTTCTTCCAAAGATGCTTCTAAAGGTCAGACAAGACAAGCCACGGATGATTTTAATAGCTCCAGATTGGCCTCGGCAGCACTGGTACCCATTACTGAGGAGTCTGGTAAAGAAGCCTCCATGGCCTTTACCCTTGATTCCACATCTATTGTCTCAGCAGGACGGTCGTCTGCTCAATGTCAAGCTTCACTCTCTTCATCTAACAGCTTGGCATATTCTGTTTTGAAAGACAGCAGGTCTCAACTTCCTCAACAAGTTTTAAATGTGATTATGGAAGCCAGAAGACCTAGTACAAGGAAAGTGTACGCAGAAAAATGGAAGAGATTTTTATTTTGGACTGCAGCAAAGAATTTGGAGATTTCAGAGCCTAATTTGAGTGCGGCTCTTCAATATCTTACTGAGTTATTGGACATAGGTTTGTCTTTCTCTTCCATTAAGATTCATGCTGCAGCAATTTCAGCTCACTATGATTGTGACCCACCATTGTTTTCACATCCTTTGTTCAAGCAATTTCTTAGAGGGGCAAAGAATATAAGACCCCCGAGAGCTCCTATTCCTGCTTGGGATCTCAATTTTGTGTTGGAGAAACTTACTCTACAACCTTTTGAGCCTGCAGCTACTGCTGAACTGAAATACTTGTCATGGAAGACTGCTTTTTTGTTGGCCATTACTTCTGCAAGAAGGGTTTCTGAGTTACAGGCCCTTATGGCGGTTGAGCCTTTTTGATTTTCATAAGGATAGGGTATCATTACGTACTAATCCTTCCTTTATGCCTAAAGTGGTTTCTAGTGTGGCTTTAAACCAAACTATTCATTTGCCTATGTTTTATGCAGATCCCCAAAATAAAGGGGAAAAGATTTTGCACACTTTAGATGTACACAGGCAATTGCGTTATTATTTGAGCAGGACTAAGGATTTTAGGCAGTCTCAGCAGTTGTTTGTTTCTTTTGCTTTGAGTTCTCAGGGCAAGCCTGTGTCCAAACAAACTATTTCTAGGTGGATTGGGTTTTGCATTGCATTTTGTTATTCCCATCATGGCAAGGAGATTCCAGCTGGGATTAGGCCTCATTCCACTAGGGCTACTGCCACTTCAACAGCTTTTTTAAGGGGGGTGGCAACTAAGGACATTTTAGAGGCAGCTACTTGGAGTTCAGTGCATACTTTCTCTAAGCATTACCACCTTCCTCTCTACTCTAAGTCTGGGCTGGTTTTGCCACAGCTATTTTGCAAGGCATGTTATCAGCTCCTGCTTCCTTATGATTTGCCAGCCTCCCTTACCTCTGCTTTGGGATTCTACCCAATAGTTAGGACTGCAGCAATGTGGAATGAAGAACATAGTACAGTTTTGTACCTACCATAAATGTAGATGTTCGAGGATCCACATTGCTGCAGTCCAATTTACCCTCCCTCCTTCCCCTCTGTGTTTAGGGGTGGTTGTGTAGGTGAGGTTGTATTCTGCTAATTTTGTATATTTTGTATATATATATATATATATTTTGGTGCAGATATGTTGGGAGTTTTTGGTTTTTGGCCTTATCTTTTCAGGGTCTTCTGACATCTAGGGCAAGAAAAGACTGAGGATATGACGTCGGTCATGCGCATTAGTACCCTGACGTACTGACGTCAGTATAATGCGCCCTGACCGACGTCAGCCATATACTTTGGTATTCGGGCCGACTGGACAGCGGACTACCCAATAGTTAGGACTGCAGCAATGTGGATCCTCGAACATCTACATTTATGGTAGGTACAAAACTGTACTTTTTCTGTCTTCACATCAATATCTTGGAGTTGAGGGTGTTCCTTCTAATGTTGCAGGCATTTCAGGACCTCCTACCCAAGGATATAATGGCCATCCACTCAGACATGTCAGTTTTTTATATGTCATCGAACAAGTTGTAAACGTTTATACCCTCATTCTCGAGGAGCCATGAGAGTTTGGCAATGGGCGATGTCTTTGAACCACTTTCTAGTAGCAAATAACATTTTTGGAACATCCAGTATTCTCGCAGACAAGACGAGCAGAACTGTTCTGTTGCCTCATGAGTGTCTTTCAAAGCAGTGGCAGTGAAAATTTTCAGCCATTGGGGCCAATCTTGCTGAGACCTTTTTGCATCATATCCCAACAACAAATGTAGCAGTTACTTCGTCCTCATCCTTCCACAGGGACAGTTACCGAGAGATGCTGTAGTCCATATTTGGCTTCCAGGTCTACTTTATACCTTTCCACAAATTCCTGTCATCATTCAGAAAGCTCTGGAGTATAAGACCAGGATAATCCTCTTATCCTGCTCCTAGCCTCGGTAGGTATGGTTCCCCTTTCTTTGGGTTCATCTTGTGCACCCACCTTGAGTTCTGGATCTCCTCAGTCACCCATCTGGGCTACCTCTACCAAATCTCAAGGCCCTGAAACTGACCACATGGTTTCACCAATTTTAACAATTGCCAGAGATGCCAGGCTTTCTTCCCCGATAGTCTGTATAATTTCTTTATCTCAAAAAGACTTGGCCAAGAAGATTTACCAAAGTAAATGGAACTTTTTTTTCTATATAGAAATGGAGTAGACCCTTTTTCAGCAGTCTTACCTGAGATTTTGGAGTTTCTATCAGAACTATTTAGGGTGGTCTCAAGTTAAAGTCCAAATCGCTGCCATTTCAAATTTTCACACAGGGCACAACAATGTGCTCTATGCTTTCCTCAGTGACAAAGGCCTTCCTTAAAGGCAAATTCTTATTGAGACCCCCTAGTTCACGATCAGTCCCTCCTTGCGATGGAACAGTTTTGTTGCAGTCATTAACCCAAAAACCCTTTGAGCCCACAGCATTAGTACATATAAACTTTCTATCATGGAAAATAATTTTCTTGGTTACTATTACATCTGCAAAATGAATGTCGAATTGCAGGCACTTTCTTGCAAACCTCCTTTCCTTATTTTTCACATGAACAGAATCCAACAGGCTGATTTGCCAGTTTTCTTTCCAAATTTTACTAACAAAGGAGAATATACTGTACATACCTTAGATGTCCATGGACAACTCGGGTTCTATCTTCATCATACTGAGAGTTTCAGAAAATCCAATCGCTCCAATCGCTTCATATCCTTCTCCAAGGTGAAACTTACACAATCTGTGTCTAAATTAACCCTATCAAAATGGCTAGTGGACTGCATTCCTTTTCTTTATAAGTTAAAAGGCATGTCCTTACAATCAAAGCCTGAGGCTCATTCTGCCAGGTACTGGCAACTTCAACATTTGCAAAAAGAGTGCTTGTCTGTGACATGTGCTGCAGTAACTTGGTCTTCAACTCACACCTTCATGGCTCATTATAAATTACATGTGCAGTCTACGATTCACACATCTTTTGGCACTGCCATACTCGGAAATGTCCTTCCTTTAGTGCACCCAGGTCCCTGTCAGGTAGCTTGGGAATCTGTCCCAGATGTTGAATCAGGCAAAAATAGATCATGTGGAATATAAAAGTTATATACTTGCCATAACGATAGAGCTGTGTTGTCTTATTTTCATCTGGTTTAATTCCTCTCCCTTCTTCCCCCTGCCATATTGTTACTTATCCTTTCCAGGGATCAACCAGACCTTCTGTGGACCCTGCCTGATAATTTGTACCACTTGGGTTATACATTGGTCTCCCTTTCCTCTTCTTTATTATTGTCTACATAATTTGTCTCCAATTGGAGTCATTGAACAAACTTATTCTGAGGTACTTTAGGCAGGAGAGGGGAGTTGTGGGTTGAGGAGGAGTCAGAGCTCTGAGATCCAATACTGTGGTATAAGGCACTGAGGTCAGATCTAGCCAGATCCGACAACCCACATGTTGACAAAAATAAGACAACATGGATCTATCGTTATGGAAAGTACATAACTTTCATTTTTCTATCCATCACAAAATCAGATAACACTGGAGTCTCACTATACCATCAACAGGTAGGAAAAATCTGGAACCACCCCCCCCCCCCAAAAAAAATAAGACGGGTAGATAACCCTACATGGCTTCAAATCCTCAATAAAGAAACCCCTGCTAAATAACTGGTTGTGATGATACACACCACAATCAAAGTTATACTCTGTTTACTTAACCTTTCTGTACCCTAATGTTATGCATGTAACTTTATCTATCACTAAGTCTTACTGTATATTCTCCCACAACTGTCATTTACATTATATTGTTGTAGAGATAGCCATTCCACCCGCTACCTAACTTCCTTCCTGCAAGATTTCTGTTTTTCAGGTAACTTACCACTATCTCTGTTTGTTAATAAAACTCTACACAAGCGATCTACCTCAGTCTAACTAATGTTTTATATAAGTACTTGTCCTCTTAAGTTCTACCTCCTGCTAAATCCCTTGCTGCCTTTGCTACCCTTATCTGTACTTCAACTCATAAGCACATTACACAGGTAGACAGTGGATGTATTATGTAATTTCTGTGTAATCAAGTACCTTGTGGGAAAAAAAGTTTCCTTAAAATCATGGGCAACTGTGTGTTGTATTGTGTATTCTAGATGTATTCATGTAATTGTGTTGTATTTTACAAAATGTCTTAAATGTACTTGCCTAATTTGCAGAGCTCTTCTCCCCAGGCTTCTTCTGAAAATGGGATAAACCCCAGCTGGAACTTCCCGTTAAAGAAAAAGAAGTAAATAAATAATAATTAAGATGCAAGCTGTGATACATGCTATAGAATTTGTTTATGACCCTTTGGTCACCAGGAACGTTACAGTTGATTACTTGACAGTACCACAGTAATGTGGTACATAAACAGGGGGGTACCAGCTCTTACTCTCTGCAGGCTGGCTGTATTGGCTTGGGAATTAACTCTACAGTACTGTATAACTCATCAAGCTTGTTACATACTTTGTGAGCAAAACACAGTGGCAGAGAAGTTGGGCAGAATCAGGATAGACCCTCACAAATGAAAATTTGAATGGGGGGGGGGGGTCTTCCAAGAATGATCCAGTTGTGGGTAATGCCTCAAATAGATCAGTTTGTGTTCTTTCCAGACATACAAGTAAGCAAATTTTGCTCCAGGACTTCTTACAGGCAGGCCTAGAAAGCTGATGCATTTACATTCCTGTGGTTTGTAATATTTCTCTATGCATTTTCACCCTTTCCACTGATATCTAGGATCATTCTGAATATCCAGATGGAGTCTCCAAAAATTATTGTTCTGAATTCCTTCTGGCCTAGGCAACATTGGTTCTCCCTTCTTGTGGCAACTGCCCCAGCCAGTTGCACAGACTTCCTCTCAGATTGAGTCTACTCACACAAGATGGGGAGTTTGAAAACACCCCAGTCTCAAACAACTTCAAGTGACTGCCTGAAGGATTCGATTCTAATTTCTTTTTGACTCCTTTTTTTTGAGAACATACAGCAGGTACTTAAGAAGGCAAGAAGTCTTGCTACTAGGAAATTTTATTTTAACAACTGGAGAAGATTTTTTATTTGGTGCCTCACCTGTAACCAGGGCCCTATCAAGAATTATTACTTCTGGTTCTCAAACATTTGCATGAGTTACTATCCTGTGGTCCTTTTACTCATTTTGGCAAGGGGGATTTATCAGCCATTTTCAATGTCAGCCCATGGATCCTCCTCTTCATTTCAGATTTTGTCAGACTGCACTACAAAGAGGTTTTTCTGTTGATGTGCAAAGTCACCTGTAATTCAGATGACACTTAATTGCGATTTTTACATCTCCTTCATTAGATCAGTGTTGCAGTATTCCAAACTGTTGATTTATCTCAACAAGTAACTTGGATGCTGGCAGGGGTACCAAAGCCAAAATCTTTCATAGAGGCTTATGTCCATTGTATAACCTAAGACCATGGGCATAAGGGTACATAAGCACACCTACGAGCGTGAGATCCTCAGACCATCTCATCACCAGTATAAATGCACATCTCACACCTGTTCGTCTGTTCTACATGTAGTTGTTGGTATCATTCCTGCCCTTGCTTGTTCAAATAAATGCCCAGTTTGGGGTCTTCCTCATTTTCTGTGCCTATTTGTGGTTTAATCTAGTAGCTGTCAGTTAAGAGGAGGAAGTGCAACTGTGGTAGGTAGATTCCTTACAAGGATCTCCACTCCAAGTGCCTTTTTTGCCTTGGAGCAAAAAAATGATGATAAAAATTTCAAAATTTGTTAATACTTTGTAACAAAAACCCTACATAAGCATCTTTCCTCTCTCGATACCTGTCGCGAGACCTAGTGCCTAAAGCTTCTTACCCAGTCTAATATGGCGGAACCTTTAGCACTCTACATTCTACTCATTCCGAAAAAGAAATAAAAACAACCTAGGCATGAGTCATCATCTGCTTTTTTTATGCCTTCCCTCTCCTTCCTGTCATTCCAAAGGTCCTGTTCAAAATAAAACAGGATAGTCCCAAAATCTTGCTGGTGACTCCCTTTTGGCCCAGACAATATTGATTCCCTGTTCTGCATTTAGCCAAGGGCAGTCATCACAAGTTACCTCACAGGGTGGACCTACTCACTCAAGACAAAGGAATCTCTTATCCATCCCTACCTGTCCACTCTCCAGTTGACATTGTGGATGATAGGGTTTTGATCCCCTTCAGACGCATTTTTGTTCTGACTATATGCTTTGGGTCCTGCAGGAGGCTGGAAAACCCACTACTAGAAAGTCTAATTGTCCAAATGGAAGAGATTTTCTGTCTTTTGTCTTTCTCTTTATCCTGCATCCACTTACTTTCGATGTTCCTTTGATTCTGTCTTATTTGTGTGAATTGCTCAATGCTGGGTTGTAACATCCATCTGTTAAAACCCACCTGTCAATGGTTTCTGCCTGTTTGCCTTTGACTCCCCTTTTGGTTTCTAGATTTGAGACCAAACAGTTTCTTAAAGGCATCCTTCACATTAGGCCCCTCAGGAAGCCTGTTCCTCCTTCCTTGGACCTTAATTTTGTTTTAGAAAAATTGGCTCAGGCTCCTTTCAGCTTCCTTGCAGCATTGTTCTTGGATGACTGTTCTTTTTGGCCCTCACCTCTGCTACACTGGTGTCTGAGCTGTAAGCTCATATGGTTGTTCTTCCTTTTTTTTTGTTTTTTCATAAGGACAGGCTGTTCGTACTAATCCTCCTTTTATGGCCATGGTGGTTAATGAGTTGTCTCTTAAACAGTGTATTAATTTGTCCACTTTTCCTTTCTTTACAATCTGCTAATGAGGTTATTCACACCTTGGATATGCATACAGACAACTCTGATATTATTTGGATAAAACTAAAGCCATTTGTAAATCTGAGCAGCTTTTTGTTTCCTTTCTTCCTAGGTCTTTAGGTTTGGCTATTTCCAAGCAAACAATTTCTTCTTGGATATCTAAAGCCATTTCTTTTTGTTCCTTTCATGGGAAGAGCTTTCCTTCTTTTAAGGCTAATTCGATTATGGCTATATAGCCTATTCTAGTGCTTTTTCCATGGTTTGGATATTTGTTCAGTTCTTGAGGCAGCTACCTGGACTTCTGTGCATACTTTTACCAAGCACTATAAGTTGGATGTGATTTCTAGAGCCAGAGCGGGTTTTGCCAGGGCCAGTTTTCATGGCTTTCTGGAGGGCTCTGCTATCCCTTCCTCCTCCCAATCTTCTTCATGTGCTATTGTACTCTCCCTGTTGTAAATAATACTGCAACATTGATGTGGAAGGACATAGTACAGTTGTGTAATGTCTTACCATAACGGTAGATGTCCTCCTCTTCACTGTTGCAGTATTTACTCCCTCCCTTTTCTCCCTGATCTTTTTCTTTTGAATGTACTTCGTTACCCGATAGTTTACTTAGACTGTCGTTCCTAATGGGGCTTTTTCAGTTCTGAGGATGGTACATCCAGACATCACCTTTATACCCTAAACCATGCATGGGGAGCATAGATGTGACGTATGGCATACCCATTACAAGCTAAAGGCTTTGGTATACTGGCTGGATGTTGGGCTGCCCTTGGCAGGGATTTCTATTGTAAAGAATACTGCAACAGTGAAGAGAAGGACATCTACTGTTGTGGTAAGAGTTTATATAACTGTAATTTCTCCAAATGTTTGTGAGTTGCTCTCCTTTTGAGCTGTCATTCCTCTGTAAAGATTTGTCTTGTGGCAATTTCAGCACATCTCTCCATGGGTACTCCTCTTTCTTCTCTGTGTGGTAAACGGTTTCTGAAAGTAGTTTTATATGTGAGATGACCTCATAAACAGGTTGCTACTTCTTGGGAACTCAATTTTGTGCTGAAAAATTTGATTACGTCTCCCTTTGAACCTGTTTGTCAGACTGATTTAAAGTTCTTGACTTGGAAAACTATATTCATCATTGCTCCAGTGTCTGTGAAAAGAGCATCTGAGTTGCAAGCTTTCATGGTGGGTGAACCTTGCCTTTTATTTTACAGAGATAGGTTCACATTTAAGAACAAACCCTTTGTTTATGCCTTAAGTGGTTTGACATTATACTTTGTCAAACCATCAATCTCCCAGTTTTCTACCCTGAACCTAAAAACGAGGGAGAGAGGATTCTGCATGCTCTGGAAGTGCATGGGCAGCTCAGATTTTATCTTGACAAAGCTAAGTCCTTTAGAAGAGCTGATCAGCTATTTGTTCCTTATCAGGGACAAAAAGGGACGTCCACTGTCAAAACAGGCAGTTTCCAGGTGGTTGCCCTCAGCTATTGCTTTTCGTTATTTCCAATGTGGCAAAGCCATTTCAGGCAGTACCAATGTACATTCTGCTAGAGCCTTGTCTTCTTCAATGGCTTATTGGAAAGGGACGGTCTCTAAAAACATTCCTAGAGGCAGCTACATGGTCCTTCATACATATTTTTTCAAAGGCATAACTAAATGGACCCCTTTTCAAGGTCCAGGGTGAATTATGCTAGAACCATTCTTCAGGGTCTCCTGTATCCATATTCTTCCTTCTCCTCCCAAGTTGGATAGGCTTTGGTAATCGTTCTTTTATAGCCTAAAAGCCACTGTAGCAGTGATGAATGATGAACATAATACAGTTGCTTAAGTTGCATTTACCCGTGATGGTAGATTTTTGAATTTCTCACTGCTGCAGTAGCCACACTCGCCTTCCATCACCATAGTCTTGAATATAGTTGGGAGTTTTTTGAAAAAAGTGGGGTTATTTGTGTTTCCACTTTATAAATTTCTTTGTTTTTTTTTTCTTTTCAGGATTGTTAGGCTATTCCCTCTGTCTGTAGAGCAGGAAAGTCCTGAAGTAATCTTCACTTTGACTGCTGATTTTCCTCCTTGAGCTATCCAGTTGCAGTGTGTGTGTGTGTGTGTGTGTGTGTGGTGGGGCAGAGTTTTGTGAGGTTGACCACTTGCTGATTCCTGGACAGGGAAACTACCCATATAGCTTAATGACTACCACAGCAATGAGGAATTTGAACAACCACTGATATGGACACGTGCATCTTGCATAATTGTACTTTATATTTCCAAAAAACATGTTGCCTGTTGCCTCTCTTTCTTGTCATACCTCCAGCATTTGATATCTACCTGACGAAAAATTCTCTGAAGTCTGATTGGGTTATAAAATACTTATGTAAACACTTAACAAGCAAAATCTTAGTTTCTAGACTTTGTTGCATACGTGGAAGCCATACAGATGCCCTCCCTTTGTTGTAAATTGCCTTTTCACTCTCTTCCCAATATTTCCTAAACTCTTCTTTTTTATTGATTCTTATAGTTACATGCAATATTCTAAATACTTTATAAATTATTCCTTCTTTTAACAGCAACTTGTATTCCAGACTGAACTAAAAACTCTTAACAGAGCTGGTCTTTGATTTAGCATACCCCTATCTCCTTCTCTTTGCTGTAGTAATGAATACCATCTCTAACCTGCAGTCCAAACTTCTGCTTGGCTTCAACAGACTGTATTTCTTTTCCTCTCTTTTTATTTGTTCCCTGTACCTTGGGTCCCTTGCTGACTTCCTCCATTAGACACCAGCCCCCTTTTGCCTACTTTCTGTACCCTGTGTGCAGTCATCCTTATTGATAAAAAGCTCCTTTTCCCCATTCCAGTGTTGGCTTAGATGTCCTTCAAGGATGCATCTGCAGTCATAACATATGGATTGTCCTGCCTCAGGCAGCCCTTGATTCCAAAGTCTGGGTCTGGCCTCGGCTGATGTCATAGCTCCTGGTATAAAGGCATCAGCCGATGCCATTTTCCTCAGTCTTTCTTCAGATCCAGAGATTTCAGATAGGGACTCTTTCTTGCCTCAGCCGATGTCAGACAAAGTAAATAATTGTTTAACTTGTGGGAAACAAATACCTCATAAGGATTTCCACTCTTACTGCCTTCCTTGCTTAGGCCCAGACCACGGCGTATCAGCTTGTTTAGCCTGTGAGAAGAGTTTTTGGTCCTATAAAATGCCGTCGGAGACCACACATTACACATTTAAATAAAATCCAGCGATACCGACCACCATGGTTTCCGCTGCGTTTCGACGGCTGAACCACTGTTACCTACATCACTGAAACCACTGTTAGGCCTACCGCGAGTGTCTCGGTTTCGCTGAAACCGAATCCTCGGTTCTTCCTTCAGCCGAAGCATGCCTCCGACACCGAGGCCACAGTGGCCCGGCAGAGTCGGCTACAGAAATTCCTACTGAAGAAGCAGGTACACAAGAATTGTCCGACACCATTCCGTTGGACATCTCTACTCCTGCCAGCTAGACCCCTGCTTCTATGTCTATTAAGGCCTTCTCCAGGGCTAAAGCAGCTAAACTTTCCAAGGCCTTACCTCACAAAGCTCCCCTCACAGACCTTCCTCGTTCTCAGATTCTCAGCCTTGCTGAGGACCTTATTTCTCTGATCAGGATCCCAACCTCACCCAGACAGGGCCTCACAACCCCCTCCTGAAAAAAGGCCTAGGACTGAACCCCCTGAACCTCTCTCCTCTGACTATTCCTCAGATGGATCAGATTTATCAGACCATCAGGAAGGACCATACTCACCTTATGAGGATTCGGATGCAGAAGACTCCATTCCTTCTGCCTCCCCCCCCAGAAGAATTTTCATTTGGGGAAACTCTACACTCAATGAGGGAACACTTCCAATGGCAGGGTCAGGATTTTTCTGATTCTAGGAAAAGGCTAAGGACCTTTTTACACTTGCCACAGCATAGGCCTTTTAGCCATACCACCTGTACTATCAGTTGTTGATGATGCTTACAATGATGCCAGTTATGCCCCTGATTCTCTTCCCCCGGCCCCTGCCAAACCTGACAGATATTACAGGGTCCCGGATTCTCACTTCCACTTGTATAAGGCCCATGCTGCAGACCCATAAACCATTTCTCAGGGCCCTAAGGGTGTTGCAGCTGCCTCTGCCAAAAAACCCCTACCCTCTGAAAGAGAATCAAGAGCATTAGAGAGAGATGGGGTAAAAAGGTTTATACTTCTGCTCCTCTTTCTGCTAGGGCTTTAAACTGTCAATTTCACATGATACAGCACCAGGAATTTTTGCTAGATCAGCTGAATAAAAAGCTTTCCTCTCCTGAACCTTTAGACCGTAAGTCCCTTCAGGAATTGGTACACAACTCTCAGCAGGTCAGTAATCATTTCTTAAAATGTGGCTATGATGCACTGGAGGCTTCATTTAGATCAGCTATGACTGGAGCAGTGATTCAAAGGCATGCCTGGCTAAAAGAACAATCCTTGCCAGACCATGTTAAGTCTAAACTCCTAGATGCTCCTATGGAGAAACAAAGTTTATTTGGCTCCCCGGCACAGGAGGTTCTAAAGAAAGTGGAAGAAAAAGCAAAATCTGTGCAAACAGTCAAGGATTTTCTGCAGGTCCAACCTCCAAGGTTCAGCAGAAACTGGCCTTCAAAGAATTGGTCCTTTCCAGACACCTCCGGAGGACAGAGAGGCAGAAATAGACGCCCAAGAGGCAGGGGTCAATCAAGGGGTGCCTACAGGGCACCAGTGGCAACCTGCCAACCAGAGGAGTACCGCCACAGCTGCGACTGCAACCACTTCTACAGGACAGACACAATGACTTGGCTCTGATTACGCCTACCAGGGAGCAACTGGAAGCACCCTTGGGAGGAAAGCTAGCTTTATTTTCAAAAAACTGGCATTGCATTACAGGAGACAAATGGACTTTGCAAACAATAGACAAAGGCTACAGGTTTCACTTCCACACTTTACCAAAAAAGAGAGGAATGCCAAACCTTCCACCAAGCCAGAAGTCAGAGGCTCTAAAACAAATCATCAACTTACTAAGGATGAGAGCAATAGAAAAGGTACCATCTATGGAACAAGGCCAAGGATTTTACTCCAGACTATTCCTTGTACCAAGAAAAGAAACTCAGTGGAGGCCTATTCTCGACTTGTCCGCACTGAACACATATCTCATTGTACCAAAATTCAAGATGTTGACCCTACAGCAACTTCTTCCCATGTTGGGCAAGGAGTCTTGGCTGGTGACTCTAGATCTCAGAGGCATACCTGATTGCAGAAGACACCTCAGATTTCTTGCAGGATCAGAGCATTATCAATTCTCAGCATTGCCCTTTGGCAATGCCTAGCATCAGTAATTGCACATTGCAGGCTTCAGGGAATTCAAATCTACCCATACCTGGACGACTGCCTAATACAAGTGGACAACAAGACAAAAATAATAAAGGATTTGGCCTATGTCATACAACTGCTGCAAGCCTTGGGATACACAGTCAACATACAGAAGTCAAGACTAGTGCCATCCCAAAGGATAACATTTTTGGGTGCAGAACTGGACACACTAACTCGGATGGCTTTTCTCACAGAAGAAAAACAAAAGCAACTACCAGTCTACTTCATGGAATTGACAAGACAAACTCAGCTTACTGCAAGGAAAGTCCTGCAGGCCCTGGGTTACATGGCATCCTGCATAATCTTGATCCCACATGCCAGGCTGCATATGAGAAAATTACAATGGTACCTAAGGAATGTATGGTCTCAGCACAGGCACAGTCTAGAAACCATGATACCGATCATTCCATGCCTGAAAAAAGAATTCCTGTGGTGGGCTCAGGCCTGCCAGACCAACAGAGGGTTGCCTTTCCACAAACCACAACCAAGGCAGACCATCACCACGGACGCCTCAGACCTAGGCTGGGGGGCACACATGGAAGACAAGTGTATCCAAGGCCTATGGTCCCAAGACCAGCTGAATCTACACATAAATCTAAAGGAGATGCTGGCAGTGAAGCATGCAATCGAGGGATTCAAATCATTCCTCCAGCAAGGACACCTGCTGATAAGGACGGACAATACCACAGTCATGTGGTACATCAACAAACAGGAGGCACGATTCCTACCCTCTGTGCCGGATGGCAATGGACCTGTGGAACCTAGGCCTGAATCTCAACATTCAACTGCAGGCCAGATTTGTACCAGGAAAAGAGAATTCACTAGCAGACAGATTAAGCAGAACTACCACGGATGCTCACGAATGGATGCTGCATCCAGACATTTTCAAAAACATAACAAAGAAATGGGGAATGCCAGAGATAGACCTGTTCGCCTCCCCACTCAACCACCAACTGAAGAAATTCTGCTCAAGAGAATACCACCCACAAGCCTGAAGGTGGACTTCTTTCAGCTGGAAGGCCCTGACAGTTTATGCCTTTCCACCTCTCCCATTGATGTACAAAGTTCTACTGAAGATCAGGAGGAACAGCCAAAGGTAATTCTGATAGCTCCAGACTGGCCAAGGCAGCATTGGTACCAGCTACTGAAGCATGTCTCAGACGAACTCATGGCCTCTACCTCTATGGCCTTTACTTCTAAGGGGAACAACTACAAGACCCTGCATCCAAACTTGAAAACGCTGCAGCTAACTGCCTGGAAAATTGCATAAAACAAAACCAACCTGTTTTATCTCAGAGGGTCAAGGACATTATCCTGGAGGCTCGCAGACCATCCACAAGGAAAACATACTCGGCCAAATGGAAGAGATTCCTCATTTGGAGTGCATCAAAGGGAACAAATGTCACTGGCAAACCTAGCACACATCCTAGAATACTTAGCAGAACTATTCCACAATGGCCTGTCCTATTCTTCCATTAAGATTCATGCTTCAGCAATTTCTGCAGAGTACAACATGGATCCTCCTATCTTCTCTCATCCTCTCCTCAGACAGTTTCTAAGAGGGATCAAAAATGTAAAACCACCAAGGAAACCACCTCTGCTTGCATGGGATCTCAATTTTGTGCTGGAAAAATTAACACTTCCCCTTTTTGAACCAGCAGCATCAGCAGACTTACAGTTCTTATCTTGGAAAACTGCCTTCCTTCTAGCAATCACTTCAGCAAGAAGGGTATCCGAGTTACAGGCATTAATGGCAGTGCAGCCTTTCCTTATCTTTCACCAGGATAGAGTGTCTCTGAGAACCAATCCTACTTTCATGCCAAAGGTGGTATCCAGGGTGTCCTTGAACCCTTCCCTAACCCACAGAACAGGGGAAAACTACTACACACCTTGGATGTACATAGACAACTGCTACTATTTGGACAGAACTAAGACCAGCAGAAAACTGACCAGCTTCTGGTAGCATATGCAACAGGAGTGCAAGGAAAGCAATTTCAAACAGACAATTTCAAAATGGATAGGAAATTGCATTCGATTCTACTCTTTTCATGGTGAAAATATCAGGCCTCTCCACAAGAGCTACAGCCACCACTACAGCTTTCCTAAGACATTTTAGAAGCTGCTACTTTACATTTGCCAAGCATTACAATCTTCCTTTATACTCCAGATCCTGAGCAGGCTTTGCAACTGCAGTCTTACAAGGGATCTTAACTACACCATCATTATCTTAGTGCCTCCTCCCCCCAGTTTGGCTATGGTATTCTACCCATATGTTATGACTGCCGATGCATCCTTGAAGGACATAGTACAGTTTTGTACCTACCATAAATGTAGATGTCCGATAGGTATGCATCTACAGTCAGGATTACCCACCCTCCTTCCCTCTGTGGTATTCCCTCTCTTAGCTAGCTGGGGGAATCTATTATGGTGTATTTGTTTGTATGTATATATACTTTTTGCTTTCTACTGTTTGGAATTTTCTACTTTTATCCAAATTTAGCCTTCCTAGAGGGCACCTGGCATCTGGGGCAAGAAACACTGAGGAAAATGGCGTCTGCTGATGCCGTGAAGTGCGACATCAGCCGAGGCCAGACTCAGACTTTGGAATCCAGGACAACCCATATGTTATGACTGCAGATGCATACCTATCGGACATCTACATTTATGGTAGGTACAAAACTGTACTTTCTTAACTTTTTATGCTACTTTGTGAATATAATGTTCTGTGTAGCGGTGGTGGCTCTCCTGAAGGACATGTATCCATGATCCTACTCTCTAATGTCTCTAAACCCCCCCCACCCCGATTCATCATCATCATCATCATCCCTTTCATTTTAACATAATAGATTCATAGGTTGGTACTAGGCTATCGGCCCTAGGGCCTATACAAGCCTAGCCATAACAATTCCCTGAATATTTATTCCCACAATATTTACTTCCATGGACCCCTGTCTAGCAGGGTAACTGATGTTATCAAGGTCATAAATTAATGAAACTTAACTGTGTAGCCATTACACTATCCATTCAAATTAGATAATACAAGAAATGCATGTGGAAGAGACGGTACATGAAGTTATTCAAATATTGTTATAGTAAGGAATGTTTTACTTGCTGTTAGGGGTCAAGGAGAGGAGATGTTGTTCTTTGTCTAAAACATGCCCAATGAAGTAGCGAAAGTACTGGCAGGTAGGGCTGCTGATATGTAGCTGTATACATGAATCAGATTGGTTATTAATCTTGCACCTCCTGATGCGAAATTGAGATAAAATGCCCAATAAAGCAGTGATTACACCATAAGCTCCATACAGACAACGAACCAGGCAGCTGAATACCAAAAAGTCTTTATTCATGTAATTCCCGGTTAAGCGCTTTCTTCCCCTGCATGACACTTTGGGGACATCATCAGAACCAAAAGAACATTCCCCTATCTTTTGGTCAACCCTTTTTATACATCCAGTAAACAATAATTCGATTACCCAATTAATTAATTAGTACATCAAGTGCTTCTTTACTAAGGAGCACAACATGTTTAAAACAGCAGAAAATACATTTGCATTGTGCACAAAACCATGGTAAAAACATAAATAGAAATACATGATATAAATAGAAATACATAAATCATAAAGTTAAAGCCTTTTTCCTTAAAACAGGTACCAGGGAGACAAAATCAACAGGTAGAATGTACTGGTGGGGATAGTAATATTCTCTTAAGTCATAAAGGTAAATGTGCATCTCTGGATGGTTTCAAGATTTACTGTTGTACAGATTTAAGGTTAAATACAGTCGTCTTTTCTTTATTTAGGAAAGGTTTTAAATTTGTACCGACTTTTTAAGTTGGACACGGTCTGAGCATCCAAGTGGAATGTGGATCATGCGGAACACTCCGCAATTAATGACGAGCGAAGCCACTGTTCCGTTGTTCAGCATTGAACAGCTGTGGCTCCACTACACAAATTCTGATTGGTTTGTATACTGCAATTACTGCCAGTCGGCATTGTGGTATACAAACCAATGCATAACTGTGCTGCCCTTCCACATTGCACAGTGTTGGCTGTGCTCCGCAGTTTTTGATTGGCTCATAGACCGCATTTACAGCCAATCGTGAATGGGGTCTATGAGACAATCAAGTAAGCTTCTCAGGGGGACGGGAGCCAATGAGAGCTCCCCAATACAGGCCAGTTGCATTCCTGGATGCCTTTTCACGCCAAAATAATGGCTTGAAAAGGCTTCCAGGAATCAGCAATTTTACTTTTTGCAAGTTGCTTGCACCAACAACTTGGAAGTAAGAACTCTGAAGACCGGGAACTTCGACATCGGGGAAAGGGAAGGAGCGGCTGTGGTGAAGACTTTGGGACTTGGAAGCCAGCCTGCTAGGAGAGGAGTTAGTGAGCTGAACGGACTTGAGTTTCAGGGACCGTGCTTGCTGCTGCTTTGGTGGAGTGAGACCGGTCAGAAGGCTGATGTTTATTTTGCTGCCTGCTGGATCATCGTTTGTGCTGTGGATTGTGTTAAGCTGCTGGTGCTGTTTACATAGGTAGAGGTAAGTGACTGTTTTAGCTGCAATGGTTAAGGTTAAGGTTAATGTTAATGATTAGGCAAGTATTTCCCTATCATTAAAACTGGTATGCTAGCACAGATCCTGTTATTGTAGCATTTTTCTAAGTTTATAAGAGCAATATTTAGTATATCTGGGTTGCTTGTCCCCCTAGTACATCTGATACTGTTAATTAAGCAACTTTCTGAGTTTTATAAGAGGAATATTTAAAGTGTCTCTGTGTTTGTGCTGCTTGTCCCACTAGTGCATCTGTAAATGTAATTGCCATTTTTTAGAGAAACTGTATGCCAAGTCAGCTCCTTGTTATTCTAGCAATTTTCTACATTTATAAGAGCAATATTTAGTGTCTCTCTGTTAGTGCTGCTTGTCCCCCTCTGACATCTTTGAAAATAATTGCTATTTATTTTGCATTAACTGTATGCCAAGCCAGGTCCTGTTATTCTAGCAACTTTCTAAGTTTATAAGAACAATATTTAGTGTCTGTTTGTGTTTGTCCCCTAGTACATTTCTGAATGTAAAAGCCAATTTTTTGCAGAAATTGTATGGCAAGAGAGAGAGCATCATTTCTAAGTTTATCAGAGCAATATTTAAAGAGTCTCTGTTTTTGTGCTGCTTGTCCCCCTAGTACGTTGGGCAGGGCTTTGTCCAGATTTCTTGCACTAAGAGGTTGAGAGGTATGTCAGAATGGATGTCAGAAGTGAGTTATTTCTAGTAATGAGATGATTTAAAGTATTCGGTTTTGTTTTCTGGTAGAAGTTTAGAGTGTAACTTGATTGTGCATTCTTTGGTCATAACTGTTCTAAGGCATGATGTCTTAAATAGCACACTCCTGTAAAAGTACAGAGGGCCCTGGTTTTAAGTACCCTTTTTAGGTACCTTTGCCAGGCCCAGAACTGGCAGTAGGACAGGGGTAGAACACATCTAAAGTGGTGTATGTAAAATGCAGGTAGTATTGCTGTGTGTGTGTGTGTGTGTGTGTGTGTGTGTGTGTGTGTGTGTGTGTGTGTGTGTGTGTGTGTGTGTCAAGTGCATTTGTTAAGTACCATACTCCATGGCAATTTACATCTGACATATGACAGAATGCTATTTAAGTTGGTCTAACTAAAATCATTTGTGTGACTTGTCATGTCTGTGTAGGAATGTAGTAAATTTGATTTTTATTTTTGTAAAATGCTGTTCCATTTACTTATGGCGTGGTTATGGTATTGCAGATAAAGGTTTTGGATCTGAGAAGTAGCTTATTGAACGCGGAGTGCGAAAATAGGGT
>NC_056731.1:173586534-173659034 GCF_019279795.1 Protopterus annectens | reverse complement strand
TCAGCATCAGACACACATGATATATTTATTTGGGGTTCCCTAAAAGCATATTTATATTAACAAATAAACAAATGGTTTCATAATAAGATAAAAATATGGGATAAAGATGTAAGAATAATACAGGATAAACTGGACTCACTATACACAAATAATAAAGACAACTTGTCTTCAAATAATATAATGGATAATATATACAAACTAAATGAGGAATATAGATCTATCCTACATCATAAAACAAAGATAACACTAGAAAAATATAGGCTTCTTGTTTATTCTGTAAATCCTAAACATCTATTAAACCTTAAGAATAAGACTAGAAGATTAAATAAATATAATTATATTAAAGAAATACATTCTGCAAAAAAGAAAAGAGAAGTACATAGTATGCAAGATATAGTAGAAGAGTTTAGATGTCACTTTCATGAAATGAATCAATCCACACAGCAAATTCAAACACAGGATAACACAAGAGATTATATTAACAAGAATATATGTAATAAACTAAACAAACAACAAATTGAAGTTATTGATAAACAAATTACTTTATCAGATATACAAAGTCAAGTAAGTAAGCTTAAACTAAACAAAGCTCCAGGTAACGATGGAGTTATTCCTGAAACATATAATGCCCAAAGTGGCTATTTCCTTACAACACAAAGTATATAATTCAGCCCAAAATGATATTACACCCCCATCCTGGAAATATACATTTATAGCCCCTATTTTAAAATCAGATAAAGACCCAAAATTCTGTTCTTCATACAGACCAATATCTTTACTGAATATCGATTATAAGATGTTTATGAATATATTCTCAGAAAGATTGAAGAAATTCTTACCCCACTTGATAGACGAAGACCTGACAGGATTTATAACTAACAGAAGTACTTTTGATAATGTAAAATGAACCCTAGCTATTATAGACTTCTCACAAAGGAAGAAAAGGAACTTATAAATTAGTTTTGATCTATTTACTCTTTTGGAATGCTTACATTTTTCACATGATTGTATTAGTCTTCTAAAACATTTATATGAAGAAACCTATGCATAAATCAAAATAGGGTCATATATTTCCAGTAAAATATCTATTACAAAAGGCACCAAAATATGATGTCCTCTCTCTCCTCTACGGTTTACTTTGATCATGGAACCCTGGGCAAATGAAATAAGAAACAATAAAGAAATGGAAGGTTTGGAAATGGATAAAGACAATATAGCCAAAATCCAGCTGTTTGCGGATGATGTTCTTATCACAATGGGAAATGACTCCTCATTCATGTCATTATATGAATCAATTAAAATGTTTCAAATGATGTCTATCATTCAATGACAATAAAACAAAAATTCTACCCATATATCCTAATGATAAAAAAATAAAAAAAGGATGATAGGAAATAATACATACCACATTGCTAACGCAGATCAAATCACATGTCTTGGAATCATTATTGCCAAAGACATTAAATCAATAATTCAATTAAACTATAACAAATGTTTACAAAATATCCAAGAATTATTTTCAAAATGGAGTACAATAATATTTACTACTGAAGAAAGACTAACCATTATAAAAATGATAATTCTATCTAAAATCTTATACATAATAAAATCCATTCAAATTCTACCCTCATAAAAGTTTATAAATAAATTAAACACTTTAATACTAAGATTCTTTTGGTCACAAAAAAAACCTAGAATTACTATTAATCAACATACTAACAGCTGGAAGAATGGTGGAATAGCTTTCCCAGATCTAAATCTCTATTCGATTTCCGCTATAATCAGATCAATTTCTCAGCTGTTAGATGTAACCTATTTAGCTAAATGGAAATCTTTATGGGAAGTATCAGCCATGGAACTTATAATGAGACCAACATCATATCGACTAGAATTCATAAACACACCTTTTATATGGATCTTAAAAGAATATTTTATTACACATACTAATCTAATCATACTGCCCAGTTACATACATAATATTATAATTAACTTTAGAAACTTTATATATAAACATGTTAAATATAAAGACTACTTTTTTGTTATTTCCTATAGCATATACACAAGAGACTTTTTTTACCTCAGATTCATAGTTTAGTACTAGGCTAACTGCCCCTGCGAGCAATTTTAAGCCTAGCCAGTTATCCCTTGTGAGACTCAAACCCTGCACCTTGTGTTTGCAAGGCAAACACCTTATCCATTAAGCCACCCTCCCAACCTATTAACAAAATTTCTCAACTGAAAAACAATGAACTCAAATACTGGTTCCAGCTATCTTATGAATACAAGACTAGTTCAGTGGATCATATTATACAGGAATATAAACTTAATAATTCCTCATAGTTAGATATACACACACGTTTATACTATATCTTGATAATAAGCTGAAACTAGCTTCACCAACTAGCAAACATGACACCAGGATATTATTACAATTTCTTCAATCAACATTATTACACCAGCATACATATTCAGGTAGTCTCTCCTTTATTTATAGACTTTTATTTATAGACTTTTAAGAGAAGAAACATTTTCTTGCACACATAACCACTAGACTTACTATAGTTTAATTACTCATAATTCCCCAAGTGAGCAAGATAAGGTTAATATGCTACAATCAGCTGGGAAAACATCATTTTCTCTGAAATGGAAGGTTTACACATGGAGATTCATGAATAGATCCTTTTATACACCACAAATAATGGACAATATTAATAAAAAACAGAACATCTGTAATAGATGCAACTCTAATGTAGATTTTAACTGGGCACATATGTTTTTTGACTGTCCAACTTTAAATATCTTTTGGAATAAAGTAAATTACTTTTTACAAGCACTTTTTTCAGACAACTTCATATTGAATAAATTATTAATCATATTTAATACACCTGTTCCAGAATGTGTTAGAAAAACCAAATACTCATTACTATGGACTATATTGGCAGTGGCTAGAAAGATCATAACAAAAATTGGATTTCAAACATCCTCCTACATTCTCTGAATTTACTAATTTATTAAAAGAAGTTAGTCATTTACAGATAAGAACCATATTCTAGAACATCTAGAAAGACATATGAATATAATTTATGGGTTAACTTATAAAATATGTTGGAAAAAAATGATAATTTAGCATAAAGGTAATTAACTTTCCTTGCCATTCATGAGAACAAGTTACAAAAGGAAGGTTATAGTGTATGTTAATGTATAAATGCTGGATGTCTATGTACATACTTTAGTTTGTTTGCTTTGTTATTCGTATATTCATATTTAAATGCTTTAAATATATTTTATCAATTTGTAAATCTTATAATGTAAATTATCTTATATATGTCTATGTGATTGTTTTCATTATAATCAAAATCAATAAAACTGTTCAAAAAAAAAAAAAAAGTTGTTTCAACCCACCCCTCCATTCTTTAATTTCAGCCTTTGAAAAAGCATGTGAAGTGGAGATCCAAAAAGAGTATAAACGGCCAAATACTGTTAAAAACTCTAACTTAAGTAAGGACAAACTCACACTTCTTAACCAATGTAGAACCAATAAAATGCTTAGAATCATGAAGCTTGATAAGGGGGGGGGGTGTTATTTAATACTATTGACTATGTGAACCATTTTACTATGATGTTTTCAGAAATAGATAAGTATCAAATAACATCCAGGAATGAAATTAACTTAGCACATAGAAAAATTCATACATTTTTGGAGGATTCCTTATTGCAAAGGGTTATATCAGAGGACCTGTATACTTTTTTGACAACTGAGTACCCACTAGTTCCAACAGCCTTTGGTATACCCAAAGTGCATAAATGCATTGAGCAACCGCCATTTAGGATTATTATTTCAACACGGAATAGATGTTCTTCGTGTTTCACTGTTGCAGTCATCACATTTGGGTTATCTGCTTGCAGTAGCCCTCATTCGGCCTGATTATCAAAGTCTTGAGCCCTGCGTCGGTTGCTGTCTCATCTTCCATGACGTCAGGTGTTCAGGGGTATAAAGCATGCAACCGATGCTATTTCATCTGTCTTTCTTCCCGTGCAGTGCCCGAAGCAGAAGCAGTTCGCAAGTACCGGTTGGCTAACTCTTGAAACTTTCATTTTCGAGTTTCAGAACTGAAGTCTTCAACTAAAGCTAAGTACCCCATTGGGGAAACTTTTTCTTGCTCTAAACCGATGTCAGTAAAAGTCAGTTATTGTATTTCTTGTGGAAAGCAAATACCTCATAAAGATTTTCATTTGTACTGTATTCCTTGCCTAGGCCCTGACCACGACATACCTCGCTGTCGGTTTTGTACCTTAAACAGCGAATTATTCGTCGTCAGTATATTTACGCTTCTTAATATTTTGGTACTCTGTTCAGTTACCAATGACAGAAAAAGCCAGCACAGCGTGGAATCCACAAAAAAATTATTTTTATTTAAAAATCAGTGATAGGAGGAAAAATCCCCACTATCAAAAAAATCCAAACCGGTTTCGGCTAAACACAGCCTTCTTCAGTGGATCAAGCAATTATAAATTACAACCAAACAATTCAGTATATATAATATAATTTAAATAAGGCGTGCAACAATCATTGGTCCTTCAAAATTGGTCATTAAGACCAGGTGGAAATAAAGCTCCAAGTTTGATCATCCATTTTCTTTCTTTGACATTTAGCAATTCATGCCATCCTACCTTATCCCTACATCGACCCTTAATACAATCAATAACAATAAATGAAAATGAAGCTGTATGATGTTTAAGAACATGTCTTTAAAGAGCATTGTTTTGACGTTTATTTTTTATATCACTAAGATGTTCCCCAATTCTCAGACGTAATGTCCTAGAAGTTTGTCCAACATAGAATGAATAACAAGTACATATGGCCAGATAGATAACCCACTCACTGCTACAATTGGCCCAAAAATTAATATCAAAAATCTCAGGGGTGTTTCGGCTGGTGAATTCACTAGTCTTTGGCACCCTAATACAATATGAACAATGACCACATGGCATAGAACCAATGATCGGTCCACCAGTTAGAGAAAATTGAGTAGGGTCCTTAACATCCGAAACCACCTTTTTATAGTGACTAAACATTTAACCTAATGTTTGTCCTCTTATAAGAGAACAAACATTTGTCTCTCAAGAAAGGATGTAATCTATCCTCTGCCATCAAAACATTCCAATGTCTATTAATTATATTCATAAAACCCCTGGTATTACGTCCATAAGTTGTTACAAAATGTAATGGTTCAGAAGAATGATCATGACTTTTAACTTTGTAACTTAGTAAATCCAATCTATTTTGTGTAGTGGCCCAGTTTTTGGCAAAATTAATAGTACCTGGACGATAACCTCTCTCTTTAAATCTACGAACCAGATCTTCTTTAATGATATTGAAAGTAGAGTCATTAGAACAAATCCTCCTAGCCCTGAGAAATTGGGATTTGAGGATATTCTGGATGATATTTTTATCTACTGCCAAAAATACATAAAGATGCCCTAAATCCGCCTGGAAGACCTATCGTCTTGGGACGTGGGTCCCTGACTGAACCCTTATCTGAATATCTGACACATTTTTTGAAACCCCTTTTGCCTTTCATTAGGTCTAGGATTCAAGACACTACCCAGTTTTTGGACATCATTAATGATACACAGCTTGAGTCACATTGGTTATTACGTACTCTGGACGTGACCTCTCTCTATACCAATATTCCACATTGGGCTAGTTTGCAGGCCTTGGATTATTGGTTGTTTCGATCCGGTCTTTATTCACCCAGATTCACTACCTTCTTGGTTTGTTTAGCCGAATATGTACTGATTAGTAATGTTTTTTATTTTCAGAAACAGTGCATGTTAAGTTGTCTATCTCGCCTTCATTCTTGCTGGATGGGTTCGCAACTCTAAAAGCTCGAGAGTTGGTTCCACCGGCTCGAGGCTCCCCTTATATCCCACAATGCTAGGCGAGAGTTACCTCAGATCTCGTTTGCCGCTACAGCTTCGAGGTTGGTTGCTTCTACCGGTTCCTGGTGAGTGTTAGCTTTTTCTTCTAAAAGTTACTTTACCTTTTAAGTTAAATTCTTCTTAGATTAGTGTAGATCACAAAACTTTATCCCCAACCCTAATTTTTCCTTACTAAAGAACCTTTGGTTCTTCCTTTGGGCCTTAGGCCTTCCCTTCCCTAGTGGAGTGTTTGTGTAGTTTACTTTAATTTTATTGTACTTTAAATTCTAGTTTCACTACTAAAATTATTATTTTTCCCGACAGGGTATAACTTGTGTGTTTGGGTGTGTGTTTGTGTACACCTGTCAGTTAGGGAAATGTCTAAAGAAGCAAAGGTCTCCGGATTCAAGAAGTGTGATGCGTGCTGTCAGAAAATGTCTCTGACAGACGCCACACTTCTTGTGTCTATTGTCTGGGGCCTTTGCACCTGCAGGACTCCTGTGCTGTGTGCCATGGCTTCAGCCCCAGGGTCCTGCAGGAAAACAAGTTAATTCTGAGAGGCTTATTGAAGCCAGAGGATTCCCTGTCAGTTTCAACAGGAAGCCCTCTAAGGCATCGAGGTCTTCGGCTCCGGCTTCTGAGCCGAGACCTCAGGTTGTTCAACCTTGCCTTTATCGGCTCCGGCTGGAGCCGATAAATCTCAGTCCACAGTTTCTGTGGCTCCTCGGCTCCGGCCGGCCGAGGTTATTGAGGTACCCGTGTCGGCTCCGACCAGACCTTCGAGCCGACAACTAGAAAGAGGTCTAGGTCACCTTCTCTTGGCTCCGTTCATTCGGCTCCAGGATCTCCCCTGCTGTCTGAGCGGAGCCAAAGGTCTCATTCCTCTAGGTCATCGAGGCTGTCCGATCATGACCTTCAGAGAGTGGTGAGTCGACTACTTAAGTCCGAGGCACTAGCCCAGATGCTTCAGAGCCCGACTCATCAGTCGGTGCCTGCCCCGTCCATCAATTCTTTCCTCCTTCGACTCTTTTGAGTTCGGAGCCGGGTCGTCGGAACCGAGACTGTGATTGCCGAGACAATTGTCTTCGCCCGTCGTTCTTTGGAGGAATCTCGGCGCCGGGCTTCCCTCGGGTGAGTGGCATCGGACCCTTGTCCACCCCCTCTCCTCTCGGGCTTGGCAGGGCTTCTGAGTTCGGCTCCGACATCGACCTCGAGCCATCACTGTCGGTGCCGAGGGGTTCTTAGCTCCTCGGGCGGGGACCTCTGGCTCTGCCTGACAGGGGTGCATTCGAGGTCATGCGGAGTGTGTTAGAGCCTGGCTCTACTCCACAGTCGGCTCCTGCCCCTCCCTCTATGCTGCCTCAGGGTAAGTCGACTCACTCCCTCATCCCGGACCGCAGAGAGCCAGCTCCTCAGGAGCCCCTGTGGGATTTCATCCTCTTCCGAGGCCTCTCCTGATTTGGCAGAAGAGCCCCTCGGAAGAGGAAGTGCAAGAGGAAACACATTGACTCACCTGAGTCTATCACGTCAGACACAGATCTGGATGATTCTGACCCTTCTGAAGATGTCTCATTTGCAGACATTCTGGAGATCCTGAAACAGAGGGGAAACTGGCCAGCCCTCAACCCTTCGGAGGACGAATCTGTGTATCTTGAGGCGTTTGGCTCTCGTCCTTCCAACTCCTGGGTGTCCCCTTCCCCCTCATGCAGGTGGTTGCTAAGAAGGCATGGACGGCTCCTGATTCAGTGGACCCCACTCCCAGGAGACCCTCTAAATTCATCACAGCTCCATCAGACAAGCAATTTTTATCAAAAGGAGTTTCTGTGGATGCTATGGTGGTAGCTGCTGCCACAAAGAAGGAACTGGCTGATCCTTCAGTGCCTGTCCATCCACCTAACAAGGAATCTAGGTCCATGGATAGGTGGAAGCGGATGTTCTCCTCAGCGACATTTACCATGCTGCGGGCTGAATTACCTGTGCCATTTCACTCGTCTTCAAAGGGACTTGATCAAGGAAGCGAGTGAAATGTTAAAGGATCCTACAGCTGCGGGTTTCAAGAAAAATGAACACGCAGCTGGCTACCCTTAATTCCATATCTAACTCCTCCATGCCTCCTCTCTTATGCGGCCGATGGAGCGAGCAGAGCCGCAGGGACAGATGTAGCCTTACGTAGGCACGCCTGGATGCGGCTATGCAATTTCACGGACCCTTTCAAGGCGTCTTTCACGAACTCCCTTTTGATGGATCATCTCTTTGGTCCTCAAGTGAAAGAAACCCTGACTAGGTGCGAGACTGATGGCAAGACCCTTTCTGCCGTCGGAGTCCGTTTTCGACTCCTTCTAGGCCTTACCCCAAAGGCCAGAAGGGTGGGAAGATGTGGTTCCGTAAACAATCTCAAGGGACTTAGCCTTCACCTGACAGAGTCATTTTCCTACCAAAGGCAGAGGTGGGAATAACAATGGTAGACGCCGCCCTAGGGGCAGGGGGGGTCCGCAGAACCAGGGTAATCGGGAAGCCTTTCCTGACAAGCCCTTTCAGCATCCCTGAGGTGTTGCCCGACTGCCCATCTTCGAGGCAGTCGGGGAAGATTGTCACTGTACCCAGAAGCCTGGCTACCCCTGACTCAAGACAAATCGGGACAGTCCATCATTTCCGAACGCTATTCTATCCCCTTTCTTCGTTCCCAAATCAGTCAAAAATCCCTTCCAGATGTTCCACCCGCACAAGGAGATATAGCAGCTTTGGAAATTCCAAAACTGCTTGCAAAAAGAGCAATTCAGTCAGTTCCAGCAGACCAACAAGGATCCGGAATCTACTCAAGGTTCTTTTTAGTTCCAAAGAAAACAGGGACTGGAGACCGATATTGGATCTCAGTGTCTTGAACAAATCAGTCAAGAAAACAAGATTTCGGATGGTCACGCTGCAATCCATCCTTCCCCTTTGGGCAAAGGAAACTGGATGTGCTCTATAGACCTTCGGATGCGTACTATCACATAAAATGAACAGACGCTCCAGAAGATTCCTCCGCTTCAGGCTGGGAACCAGTCATTTTCAGTTCAGGGCCCTGCCCTTTGGTCTCACCACTGCCCCGGTGTTTACCAAATGCATGGCAGTGGTAGCTTCTCACCTGAGACGACAAGGATTCCAGGTGTTTCCATATTTGGACGACTGGCTTCTCACAGCTCCCACCAAGCATCTCCTTCTGATGGCCAGAGATTATACTTTTCGCGTTTGTCAAAACTGGGTATTTCAATAAATTGCGAAAAATCTGTTTTGTCGCCTTGTCGCACTATTACCTACATAGGCAATTTAGATACTATAAACATGCCCGCAAGGCTAACGAACCAAAGGATATCAGACATTCACAAATTGGTGTCACTTCTTCTCAACAACAACACAGTCAAAGCCAGGTTAGTTCTGAAGGTGTTGGGAATCATGGCAGCGCCATACCTCTCCTTCCATTGGCCAGATACCACATGCGGATCCTTCAGTGGATGCTTTTACTCAATGGTCATACCAGGAACTTCCAATGTCTCACACCATTATGATCACGCCGTGCAAAAAGCATCTCATGTGGTGGATGTCTTCCCCAGCTCCTGTCGGAAGACCATTTGTTCCACCTCCTCCGTTGCTACTCTGACAACGGATGCCTCCCTGATCGGGTGGGGGCATTATCAGGGCAGGACAGTCCAGGGCACATGGCAACCAAACGAACGCCACTTGCACATAAATGTTCTGGAAATGAGAGCAGTGCTTTTAGCGTTGCAAGCCCTTCAAGACTCTCTTCCCTTGGGAACGATTGCAATCCAGACGGACAATATGTCTGTAGTGTGGTACATCAACAAACAAGGCGGAACCAGATCATACCCCTGTGTCGAGAAGCACTCAGACTGTGGCAATGGGCGATTTCTTCTCAGCGTTTTCTGATAGCAACGACATCCCCGGGAAGTCCAATCATATTATGGACAAGTTGAGCAGAGCTATACTCATGCCTCACAGTGGTCTCTGAAAGACTCTGTAGTGAGAGAAATCTTTCTCAAGTGGGGTCAGCCTTGCTGCGATCTTTTGCTACTCCCCAAAACAGCAAGTGCAGAGAATATTTCACTCTATTCCTTTACCAGGCCAACCCAGCAGGCGCTCTAGTCCAAGTTTGGCCCCGGGACTTCTGTATGCATTTCCTCCTTTCCCACTGATCTCTCAAGTAATACAGAAAGCTATCGCTCAGAAGGCCTCATTGATCCTCATTGCTCCTTACTGGCCTCGACAAGTGTGGTTCCCCTTTCTACATCGATTTCTTTTGAGCGACCGTGGAATCTGGACCTAGTTCCAGATCTTTTGATCCACCAGTCGGGTCAGTTTCATCGCTCCCTCCCTCTCTGAACCTCACTGCTTGGTTCCTCCAGTTCCAACCGTAGCCAGGCTTCCTCAATTATCTCACTCTGTTAGAGATATATTGATAGCTTCCCATAAATCTTCCACTCAAAGATTTATTTGAGTAAGTGGAAACGCTTCATATTGGGCACAAGGAAAGGACATAGATCCTTTCACCGCTTCCATCCAACTAGTCCTTGATTTTCTAGCTGAACTCTTCCATGCAGGTTCATCTCCATCTACTCTTAAGGTTCAATTGGCAGCTATTTCTAATTTCCATGTGGGTGTTTCTGAATCTGCCCTAATGTCCCACAAACTTTGCAAAGCCTTTTTGAAAGGAGTTTTTCTTCTCAGACCTCCTATAAGAAATCCTCCTTCTCCTTGGGACCTAAATTTAGTTCTTGCTTCTTTGATTCTTTCCGCTTCGAACCTGCAGCTTCATGTTCCTTGAAATTATTATCATGGAAAACTCTCTTTCTGGTGGCTATCACATCAGCTAGAAGAGTTTCAGAACTTCAAGCACTCAGTTGTCGCTCTCCTTATCTTTTGTTCCATAAGGACAGAGTTTCCTTACGAACTAACCCGTCCTTTTGCCTAAGGTGGTTTCAACATCAAATCTGAACCAAAGCATTGACCTTCCTGTCTTTTCCCAGAGTATTCAAATAGGTCTGAATAAAAATTACACTGCCTGGATGTTCATCGTCAATTAAGGTACTACTTGGATAGGACGAAACAATTCAGAAAATCTGATCAGCTGTTTGTCTCCTATGCGGGAAGCAGAAAGGGACTTTCAGTTTCAAAGGTATCATTATCCAGATGGCTAACATCTTTGATTTCCCTGTATATGAAATTAGACAACAAAAGTTGCCTAATAAACCTAAAGCCCATTCCACCAGAGCTTTGGCTACTTTAGCCTTCCAAGACAGACTGCCTATTGACACCATTTGTGCAGCGGCTACTTGGGCTACTCCTCACACTTTTATTTCTCATTATAAGTTGGATTTAGCTTCTAGGCATAGAGCTAATTTTGGTTCCACTGTTCTCAGGAGTCTGTTCCGTTAGGGCCACCTGGGACAAGGTGCTAGGGGCGGTCCCATCCAGCAAGAATGAAGGCGAGATAGACAACTTAACATATAGAAGTTATGTTCTTACCATAACGCTCCATGTTAGTTGTCTTCTTCGCCTTCTTCTTCCTCCTTCCCGCCTGGACAGACCTAGAGGAGTTGTGATCGTGACCTCTTTTTACCACCTCTTTCTTAGTCATATGCTATTATGCATATTTCTTGGTTCAGGATGTAGGTCACCCTTTTTCTTCCTGTTAGAGGTGGATTCTGTTTTACAGTTATACTGTTACTGTTATAAGCTGGGGTTAGCTTACAAACGAGATCTGAGGTAACTCTCGCCTAGCATTGTGGGATATAGTGGAACCAACCATCCAGCAAGAAGAAGGCGAGAAGAAGACAACTAACATGGAACGTTATGGTAAGAACATAACTTCTATTTTTTGCAGATTAAAGGTACAGCGATGGGTGCGTCTTTCGCACCCATTTACGCTGACTTATTTATGGCTTACATCGAAGAGGTTATGATTTATGATCATAAACATAACATCTATATGTGTGAGATGGGCATTTGGCGCCAATATCTGGATGATTATTGGTTGGTGTGGAAGGCTGATGAGGTTTATCTTTTAGAGTTTGTTGATTATCTTAATGATAATATTTGGGGAATTGAATTCAAGGTAAATTATCATATTTCTAGGATGATTTTCCTTGATGTGGAGGTTATCAGGAATCATGATGATACTTTATCCACAGTTCTATATAGGAAATTTCCTGGGTTCAATTCCCTTTTACATGCTTCCAGCTTCCACCCACAATATATCATCCAGAATATCCCCAAATCCCAATTTCTCAGGGCTAGGAGGATTTGTTCTAATGATTCTACTTTCAATATTATTAAAGAAGATCTGGTTCGTAGATTTAAAGAGAGAGGTTACCATCTAGGTACTATTAATTTTGCCACAAACTGGGCCACTACACAAAATAGATTGGATTTACTAAGTTACAAAGTTAAAAGTCATGATCATTCTTCTGAACCATTACGTTTTGTAACAACTTATGGACGTAATACCAGGGGTTTTATGAATATAATTAATAGACATTGGAATGTTTTGATGGCAGAGGATAGATTACATCCTTTCTTGAGAGACAAATGTTTGTTCTCTTATAAAAGAGGACAAACATTAGGTTCAATGTTTAGTCACTGTAAAAAGGTGGTTTCGGATGTTAAGGACCCTACTCAATTTTCTCTAACTGGTGGACTGATCATTGGTTCTATGCCATGTGGTCATTGTTCATATTGTATTAGGGTGCCAAAGACTTGTGAATTCACCAGCCGAAACACCCCTGAGATTTTTGATATTAATTTTTGGGCCAATTGTAGCAGTGAGTGGGTTATCTATCTGGCCATATGTACTTGTTATTCATTCTATGTTGGACAAACCTCTAAGACATTACGTCTGAGAATTGGGGAACATCTTAGTGATATAAAAAATAAACGTCAAAGCAATGCTCTTTACAGACATGTTCTTAAACATCATACAGCTTCATTTTCATTTATTGTTATTGATTGTATTAAGGGTCGCTGTAGGGATAAGGTAGGATGGCATGAATTGCTAAATGTCAAAGAAAGAAAATGGATGATCAAACTTGGAGCTTTATTTCCACCTGGTTTTAATGACCAATTTTGAAGGACCAATGATTGTTGCACGCCTTATTTAAATTGTATTATTTATACTAAATTGTTTGGTTGTAATTTATAATTGCTTGATCCACTGAAGAAGGCTGTGTTTAGCCGAAACCGGTTTGGATTTTTTTGATAGTGAGGATTTTTCCTCCTATCATTGATTTTTAAATAAAAATATATTTTTTGTGGATTCCACGCTGTGCTGGCTTTTTCTGTCGTTGGTTGCTGTTTTTTAGCTGAGCACTAGCCTTGCGTGTACCTTTTTGTGTTTGTCACTCTGTTCAGTTATCCAGATATGTCTTCGGTAAGCAATCCGACTGGTGACATTCCGAAAAAATGCAAAGATAGACAGAGACAGGCTGCCTAGGTCCAAAGCTGCCGACGACGCTTCTCCTAAGCTAGTCGCCAGTTCGCCGGTACTCAGTGAGGAGCTTTCGCAGCCCCTGATACCCGCTACTTCAGATTCGCAGGCCTCTACTGAGACCCTTTTGGGGTCCGGTATGCCGCAAGATGCTTCAACTGTGGAATCTGCGGATGTCTCCACCTAGGATAGGTCCGGAGCAGCTGTGCAGGCACCGGCTTCTGAGGGTGTATTCAGGCTTACTGACATGTATATTAAACTGACGCCATCTTCTTTTTCAAGGCCTAAAACTCGAACCATGCCTAAAAAAACTGACGCCCAGACCGCATGGTCAGGCCTCTATGGCTGAAGACCTTATTACTTTAATCAGGGGAAGCCAACCTTCCCCCTCTAAGAGAACTAGGACTGAATTTGCCTATGATACTTATGATCAGGATTCTGAAATTTCTGTTTCCTCTGATGACCAGGATTTACCCTTATCTACCTATGAGGATTCTGATGCAGAGGACTCTATTCCCTCTGCTTCCCCTCCAGAGTATTTCTCTTTTGGTGAAACTTTACATACTCTTAGGGAGCATTTCCGCTGGGAAAGCCAGGATTACTCTGATTATAAAAAGAGGCTTAGGGATTTCTTACTCCTGCCCCAACACAGGTCTGTAGCTATCCCCCCCTGTACTGGATATTGTTGATGATGCCTTTTCGGAATCTAGCTTGGCCCCTGATTCTTTACCTCCTGCTCCTAGAAAACCTTATAGATATTACAGGGTTTCCTGACTGTCACAAGTTCATTTTTTACAACTCCTACTGCGGATCCTGAGACCATTTCACAGGGACCCAAGAGCATTAGGGCTACTACTGCCAAAAATCCTACCCCCTCTGATAGAGATTCCAGCGCACTGGATAGATGGGGTAAGAAGGTATACACTTCTGCAACCTTGGCCATTAGGACCTTAAACTGCCAGTTTCATATGTTAAAGTATCAGCAACATATTATTGGATTGCTTAAACAGAAAATGATGTTGATTCCTGACTGTGCTGAAAATAAGGATTTACAGGATTTAATGCATTCTGCTGAACAAGTTGGAAAACATACTTTGCTGTGTGGTTTTGATTCACTAGAGGCATCTTGCAGGGCTGCTGTCACTGGGTCTGTACTTAAAAGGCATGCTTGGCTTAAGGAGCAATCTTTGCTAGATCATGTTAAAGCTAAATTGCTGGATGCTCCCTTAAGTCAGGACCGCCTGTTTGGCAACAAAGCAGAAGTAGTACTGAAAAAGATGGAGGAAAAAGCTAAATCTGTGCAAACTGTTTAAAGATTTCCTACAGGTATAGCCTCCAAGATTTAGTAGGCATTGGCCCTCTGAGAATTGGTCCTTTCCTACCTCTTCCAGGCCTTCTCAGTCCAAACACAGAAGGACACCCAAGCTTCAGTCCCAAGGTACGCACAGGACTAAGCAGTGGGGGGGTTCACACTTCCAAATCAGGGAGTAGTAAGACCCCCCCCCCCCATGGTAAACTGTCTCGATGACTTAACTTTAAAACTTCCAAGCCCTTTTCAACTGACTGCTCCTTTAGGGGGAAAGATTACTCTGCAGACAAAAAAATGGGAGCTAATTACACAGGGCAAATGGGTTTGAAATATAGTTTCCCAAGGATACAGATTTCACTTCCACACATTTACCAACCCCAAACGGTTGGCCAGATCTACCCCCAGATCAGTGGGCAGAGGCACAAAAGCAAGTACACTCTCTCTTATACATAAGGGCTATTCAAACTGTACCAGAAGCGAAAAAGGGACAAGGTTTCTATTCAAGACTTTAACTGGTACCCAGAAAAGACAACTCATGGTGTCCTGTCCTGGACCTTTCTATCCTAAACACCTTTTTGGTGATCCCAAATTCAAGATGCTAATTCTTCACCAGTTGCTTCCTGTGCTAGGCAAGGATGCTTGGTTGGCAACACTAGATTTAAAGGAAGCCTACCTGCACATCCCAATCAGAGAATCTTGCAGAACATACCTACGCTTCAAAGCAGGCTACATGCACTATCAGCTCTCTGCACTGCTCTTTGGCTTATCTACTCTGCCCATGGTATTCACAAAGTGCCTAGCTCCAGTCATCGTATTTTGCAGGCAAAGAAATCTTCAAATATACCCATACCTGGACGATTGTCTAATTCAGGCAGAAAGCCAGTACATACTTTTGAATCATCTGGCATTTGTACACAAGGTGCTGACTTGTCTGGGGTACACCATAAACGAAACAAAATCACATCTTGTACCCTGTCAACAAATTATATTCCAGGGGGCAAGCTTGAACACAAATTCCCAGATGGCTTTCCTCATGCCAGAGAAACAAATTAATTTGACAGCTTACTTCAGACTAATGGCCACAAAAAACGTGCTATCTGCAAGGCAAATACTGCAAGCCTTGGGGTTCATGGCCTCCTGCATTCTTCTAATTCCATATGCAAGACTGCATATGAGGAAACTACAGTGGTATCTAAAAAGCCTATGGTGTCAACATTCTCAAGATCTAGAAGCAATGATGCCTATCATACCTAGCCTACAGTTGGAGTTCCTTTGGTGGGCAGAGGCCTGCCACCAAAACAAGGGACTACCATTCACTCTACCCCCTGCCACCCAAACCCCAACAACAGACTCATCAGATTATGCATTGGGGGTGGGGGGGGTCACCTGGCAGGGAAGTGCATTCAGGGCAAATGGAACCCAAGTCAAAATGCACCTGCATATCAAACAAAAAGAAATGTTAGCTGTGCAGTGTGCTCTGACAGCCTTCAGAGACCACATTCTTCCAGGACAATTAATGGTAAGGACGGACAACACCACTGTTATGTGGTACATAAACAAGTGGGGGGGACCCATTCATACCACCTCTGCAGACTAGCCATGGCTCCGTGGAACACAGCCTTGAGCTACCAAGTGCAATTGCAGGCTCAATTCCTACCAGGAAAGCTAAATACACTGGCAGACGAACTAAGCAGAAATCTCATGGACCCACACAAGTGGAAGCTGGAACCAAAGACTTTCAACATGTTGATAAACAAATGGAGGAACCCAGATATAGAGCTGTTTGCCTCCCTCCAGAACTACCAATTGGACAAATTCTGCACAAGGACTTCCCACAAACAAGCTTGGAAAGTGAATGCTCTGTCCTTCAACTGGAAAAATCTATCAGTTTATGCCTTTCCTCCTCTGCCTCTCCTCTCCAAAGTATTACTAAAGATCAAACAGGACAAACCAAGGACAATACTGATTGTACTAGACTGGCCATGCCAACACTGGTACCACCTTTTGCGCAGTGTGTCACTGCTGGCACCATGGCATCTGCCTCAGACCCCTACCCTGCTGTCCCAGCAGGAGGGCCAGATTCTGCATCCTCAGCTTCAAACCCTGAACCTGGCAGCCTGGCTAATTGCTTGACCTTTCCATTACCATCACTCAGTAAACAAGTGTTGGATGTCATTTTGGAGGCAAGGAGGCCTAATGCTGAAAAATGGAAAAGATTCTGTTCCTGGAACCAAACTCAAGGGATGGGCACAGCAGTGCCCAATTTACCTCAGATTCTTCAGTACTTAACTGAGATGCTTCACAAGGGCCTTTCTTTTTCCTCCATCAAAATTCATGCCTCAGCCATTTCAGCTGATTACAACACAGAACCACCCCTCTTCTCTCATCCACTGCTCAAGCAGTTTCTCAAAGGGCCAAAAACTTAAGACCAACAAGGAGAGCCCCAACTCCAGCCCTGGGACCTTAACTTTGTATTAGAAAAACTTACTCTACCTCCTTTTGAGCCAGCTGCAAGTGCAGAGTTAAAATTCCTTTCTTGGAAAACAGCCTTCCTTTTAGCAATCACTTCAGCAAGAAGGGTATCTGAATTACAGGCCCTTATTGTAGTGGAGCCTTTCATCATTTTTCATGCGGACAGGGTGTCCCTCAGGACCAACCCCTCCTTCATGTCCAAGGTGGTATCCAGTGTGGCTCTTAATCAGTCCATTCATTTGCCAACCTTCTTTACTAATCCACAGAACAAAGGAGAATGGATACTGCACTCCTTAGATGTGCACAGACAACTTAGATTTTACTTGGACAAGACTAAACCTCAAAGGAAATCTGAACAATTGCTGGTGGCATTTGCTGCAGGGGCAGAAGGGAAGGCCATTTCAAAGCAAACCATTTCTAAATGGATAGGCCCTTGCATTCATTTCTGCTATAAGCACCACAGAAAACCTATCCCACAGGGGATAAAACCACACTCAACCAGGGCTGCATCTGCCCCTACAGGCTTTCTCAGAGGTGTCCCTACCAGGGACGTCCTAGAAGCTGCTACCTGGAGTTCTGTACATACTGTCACCAAGCATTATTATCATTTGCCTATTTTCTCTAAATCCAGAGCTGGTTTTGCCACTGCAGTCTTGCAGGGACTTTTAGCTGGCCCTAATGCTATCTAAATTCCTCCTCCCATCCTTAGCTTTGGGAATCTACCCAAATATGACGACTGCGACAGTGAATGCACTCGAACATCTACATTTATGGTAAGTGTACACAACTGTACTTTTTACACATACCTTATGTACTTTTGTGGACAGAATTTTAAAGGACACTGTAGACACAGTTGAATATTTATTGAAAGATTTGTGGGATTTTTTGTCCAAAATTAAAGAACAATGGTACAATGACAGTGTGACTTTTTTTTACCATTGATATTATTGATTTATTCACCTCAATTCCCCACAAAGAGGGGCTGCATCTTTTTCATGAAGCCATCAGGGAACTTTCTCCTTTCTCTTTCACAATGGTCAATTTTCTTATGGCTGTAATGGAGTATGTTTTAACTAGCATTTTTTTTTTTTTTTATGTTTGAAGGTGAATTTTATAGGCAAACACAAGAGGTCGCTATGGGGGCAACATGTGTCCCCATGTACGCCAATTTGGTTCTTTATGCATGGGAAGGAAGCATATTTTCACAAGCATGTATAAACCACTTTGGTTTACCTACCATCATTTTTTGGACGATGTTTTCATTCTTTGGAAGGACCCCAATGTAAACTTAAAAGGATTTATGGATTACATTAACCAGATTTGTCCATATTTCAATTTTACAGCTAAACACTCTATGGATAAGATTGACTACTTAGATGTGACCATCCTTAAGGACACCAAAACCAAAGATTTGTTTCTAAAATCTTCAGGAAGGAAACATTTTTCTAACAGCTACCTTGATCTTCAAAGCAGTCACCGGGTCATACTAAGAAAAATATTTTTAAGGGTCAGTTGGTAAGGGCCGGAAGAATGTGTTCTACAAGTGAGATTTTTTTGGAAAAAGTAACAAATATCAAAGAAATGTTTAGGGTCAGGGGTTATCCCCAAGCCCTTCTTGATAACGTAGCTGAAGAAATGATGGAAGGATGGGGAACAAAATATAAACCATTGCTAGGCAGTGGTGAAATAATTCTAAAAACAAAGAATAACTTTAAAGGAAAGGTGAGTTATAAAGTACAGTTTTGTACCTACCATAAATGTAGATGTCCGAACTGGATAGCATCTGCAGTCATAACAATAAATTTGTCCTTGTGGCCAGGCCCAGGCTCGGCGGGGTCAAATTCCAAAGTCTGGGGGGGCTGGCGCTTCACTTCACCACTCAACTCTCTCTCTGTCTCTCTGTCTGTAAGGCATCAACCAGCCGCCGCATTTTGTCAGCTCCTCCCCCCAGGATGCCCCAGAATTGCTTGCTTGGATGGAAGCTAAAATGCCAATAATGTTTCCAAACCCAAAATAAACATGTGTAAAAATATAACAATATATATGTAATATACCCAATACAGCTATTATAGAGAAACCCCCCAGGAGTAGCTAGGAGGAGGGAGGGGAAGGTACCGCTGCAGGAAGGAGGAAGGGTCTACATCGCAGATGCTATCCAGATGCTATATCTACATTTATGGTAGGTACAAAACTGTACTATGTCCTTCATGGATGCACCGGTAGTCATAACTAATGCAGGTATAACTAAATAGGTAGGAGGGAGGATAGCCAATTATTGTGAGAGGAATAATAATTAGAATATGAGGTAAATTATATGCAGTACAGCAGTGGCAAACCCTAGAATATAGAGGTAAATTATAATAAATGGCAAATGTATGCAACTCTTAAAATGCCTGTGTAGGCTGTGGCCACCTTTATGTCATGGTTGCTTGCTGTTGTGAAGAAGGTGTGGTAGTGGCCTGAATCCTTAATAGGTCTGGGGATTTCCTTGGATAGAGTGGTTGGTCATGGAAGGAATTGCTCCTTCTTATGCAATCCATTATCCATTTGGAGATTGTCTGTTGCTTTTCCTGTTTTGTCTGTTCCCATCCAGCTGTACAGCAGGCTCTAAAGACCTTTAGTCCAGTTTTTCCTGTTACCTAGTGTTTCAAGTGGGTAGTGGCCGTAGAACCTGGTACATCACCTGGGGAAAAGATTCTAGGAGGGAAAAAGGAGGTAGGTAGAGAGGTGGATTGGAGGAGTTAAAAGGCACCACCCCTGGTTTAAAGACACTCTGGATACCACCTTAGCCACATAGATGTCTATCATGATGGGATGGTCACCTATGTTGCAATGCCATTAGGGCTCAGAGTTTCAAACTTGTTTTGTATAGTTCGAAACCCTAGAAAAAGCAGTAATCCATGACAGGAAAGCTTTAGGTGTCTCTGTTCTGCTGAGAGCTGCTGTTGCTGCTGCTTGTGAAATCTTTCTGTCAACTTTTTCTGACCATGCTGGAAATAGTGGTTTCTAGGGTAATGGTTGGATAGGAGGTTTGTTCTTGATCTGACGCAAAAAATATTGTATCGAGGATGTATTGCAGGCCAGTATGTTCAAAGCTGTGACTTGCTGAAATAGCTGAGATGTATCTTGATGGATGAATGCTCTATCAGTGTAAGGAGAAGCTCTTCCAAGTATGTTCTTTTTAAGTTGCTTAATATCTATTCTTACTCTCTTTCAGTCTTCCAGTACCAAAAACCTTGTGAATTTTTCTTTTTCCTGATTACTGCTTGAGTTTTGTGAAGGTCTGCAGAGGCGAAAGGATTGACCTTTGGGTTCTTTGGTACGCTAATTGTTGGGTTTGTTATGTTTGAGTGATGAGGTTGTGAGTCAGTTGCTTGGGTTTTTAGGTATGGATGTGTAGTTGCAATGTTGTGCTGAGTTAACATCAGAGGTCGGTAATTGGTAATACTCCTCTCCCGAGACCCCTCAGCAAGACAATGGAGTGTTGAATTGTATGTGTCTCGAGCTAATTGATATCTGTCAGACCTTGGACATTCCTCTTAGATTCCATGCAGGCCTTTGTGCATGGGGAAGATGGTGGAATGCAGCTGCTGAGCTGGTGGATTCCAGCTGAAGGATAGAGTGGTCTGTCTGGGAATGTTGTTCTAGAATTTAATTTTTGGTGATGTGATTTTGTGGGAAGCGAATAGGATTATTTGTGGCCTTCCAAAATTTCCTGCTGAGGTGATTGATTGTCCGATACAATATTGCCCATTAACTGAGTCATCCGAGGTGGTTCTGCTTAAAAATCCAAATAGTGTCTTTCCTTTTCCCGGTACAAATTACCCTGTAACTGGATGTTGTAGCTGATTGAGGTGGTTTCTGTCCTGCAATTCATTCTGCTGATAGGTGGGAGAATGTCTGTCCTGTCATTTATTGTATACATTTGACTGTGGTGTTGTCTTTCCTTATCATCAAATGGAGCCTCACAGTCCTTGGGGCATTTGTTTAGGATTGCCAGTTTTACTGCCAGCATGTTTTACATGGTGTGCAGGTGCATCTGGTCCCTGACTCCACCTTTACATGCGCGTTGTGTGCAGCATGTGTGCCTGGGCTTGGTACTCATGGGATTCGTGGAATTGGTTTGGTTTTTGTTCGAAAGTGCACAGCCTGTAAGCCTGGTTCTGACTGGCATGGGCCGAGCCACCATAGGAACTCCTGGTATAAGCAGCATGGGATGGTTGGTATTTTTGTTTTGCTCTGACCACCTGTGTTGAGACCACAATGAAAGTTCTTGTTTGCTGTAACTTTCTCAAATACAGTTCTTTTGTTTTATGCAAGATGAATGCCAGCTGTTTGCCTGTGTATTCTGCTCAAAGCTGTGCCTTGCTGTCTGTTTGTTCTGCTTTAGGAAGAGCCAGAGTAAAGAGTTCTTTTGTTGTTCTTGTTAGGAATGCCATCTGTTTTTTTATTTGTATGTCCTCCATGAAAGGCTTTGTCTGGGGGATTTAGTGATTGAAAATGAACTGCATCTGCATCAGGCATGTACTGAAGTAACCTTTCTTGTAGTCCGATCATGGGCATGCTTACTGCCAAAGTGTAATGTGATTGAGGCAAGGTAGTCCAGGTATGGATAGTTTGCTGTCCTGTACTCTGCACAGTGGCGATTATGCAGCATTTCCATGGGCTTGAATACTTGTAGACAGTGGGGGGCCTTGCAGTGGTACTGAGGGTTGCTGAAGGTATAGATCCTCTGAGGAAATCAGTTACCATAAATTAATTTTGGTACCACGGAAATTGCCGGAGGTCTATATTTTGATCTTGGCCAATTGGGCCAACACTTCTTGCCCAGCATGGGTTGTTAATGGTGCGTCAGTTTTTTGAATTTTTGGATCAATGTGTTTGCATGATCCTAAAAGAGCCCTGTTAGCAGTGCCAGTTTTCAGTTTTCTTTTCTTGGTTAGGGCTGGTAATGGAGAGTTTTGGGGGCTTCTGTAGTCTATTTATTTACCTTTCCACTTGTCTCATCTTGTAACTTTGGTAGTAGTGGTGCTTTTATTTTTGATTTGGGGGCAGGTTTTATTTGCCTCCTTCTTTGTGAAGGGTGTGGAAGTGGAACCCGGGCCCCTTGGTATATTGTTTTACCGGAAATCTGTGGTCTTTTTGTAATATTGATTTTTCAGTATCTGTAGTGGCCTCCTGGCCCTAGCTCTCTGTTGTACTTTTTGCTCCCTGGTTTTGAGTCAGTTCCAAGTAAGTTGTGGTAGTTTCCCTGTGCAGTGGCTTTATCTGTTGTGGGTTATTGCATTGCCAAGGATTTGTTAATTTTCCTCTGTCTTCCTTCAACCTGGATTGCTTTCTGCCCAGGATTCAGTCCTGCCTTAGTTTATCCATATCGCATCTTCAGAAAGCTTCTCAATTTTCTGGGGCAGTTTGTTTCTAGCCATGAGGGGCTGACATGTAAGGAAATCTTTAACTGTTCATGACGATTTTTTTCAGGCCATTCAAGCCTTCATTACCTGCTGGGCACTGTCCCCGAATAGGCTGATTCCATCCACTTGAGGGCATCAGAGGTACTTTTTAATAACATGATCCGGCCTGTTACCTTCTTTGAACACCATACACTCCTGCAATTATGTCATGTGAGCACATGGCTCTAATAAATAGCAGAGTCCAGTGCATCATATTGAACTCTTGGTGGTTTGTTAACTAACCTGTGGTTATTCTAGCTTTAGGGGCCATATTCTTATCTAAAATACTTCATTGAGCCCTGGGATAGGAATTGGTGAGTCTCTGTAAACTATTGGTATTGGTGGTGATAGAGGCAACTGTTGCCCTGCTTTAAGTAGAGAGAGAGTAGCAGGTGTGATGTTTTCCCCCCATCTGCAAAAGGACCATTTCCTTTCAGAGGAGGGAGGGTTTTGCTGTGGTGGCTAAGGGCAGTTGGGCTATAAGGATTGGTGCAGAAGTCTGCAAGTGGCATCCATTGAATTGTGGTATCCTGGATGGCTGTAAAATCTAGAGCAATTGGCAGGTCTCCCAGAAATCTTGCCCCTGCCATTGGAATTGGGGCTCTCATTGCATGTAAGGTTTTTCCCTAGGACGGGAGGTATAGCGGAGGGCGCTAAGAATAGTAGTGTTATGAAAATCAGAAGAACTAAGGAAAAGGGAGAATCTGAGTCTTCCTGCCCTGCCCCATTGGGGTCTCATGGCATGTAAGTAAGTTCCCAGGGGCAGCCTTGGCAAAGTGGAAAATAGCTGGGCTGAGATGATGGTGAGCATGGTGATCCTGGTGGGTGATGGAAAGAGCCTGTGGGCTGAGAGAGCCCTGTGAGGAGTGTGAAGCTGGATGGGGTATTAAGGGCTGCACTGGTTGTGCTAGCTGGCTGCTTTGGGCACTAGAAGTGGAGCCTGAAGAGGCTGCAGATCAGCTAAGATTTACCTGATGATCAAAAGGACTGAGGGGCATTCAGCCTTAATAGACATGGCTGCAGTCCACAGGCTCTGGCCAGCAGCTTTTTTTGAGAGATTTGGTTGATTCGGGCCTCTGATAGATTTGCTTCTTAAACAGGTGTAAGTTTCGTTTTCTGGTTTCGGACATGTAGAGAAGGTTTTAGAGCTTTTGGGTTATCATCGATAGGGCTGCAGATTGACCAGTGTACGGTCTGAGGAAAGCAAAACAATTTGGCTTGCGAAACGTGGTTCGGCGAAACAGCGCGGGTTGAAGGAACGGTCTTTTTTCTTTTTTCTCGGTTTCGGGTGGGTAGTCCAAGGCAAACTGCTTAAATGAAACGGAACCAGGGGCCGAAAAGTAATCAGCAAACTGTTAAACAACGCCTGGCGTTAGCTGATAACACTTGGTAGAGTGCGAGAACCTTAAGCTACGTCGTTAAAATCTTTTAAGCAAGAACAAACAGTAAGAGTCCGACCAAGCGTAGAATTCGAGCTTTCTTCTGCTTGAGGAAGTTAGCAATGGCACAGCCGTGGAGCTGAGGGCTCGGCGAGTCCCACAGTTTATTCATAGCAGACATGCCCAGTGAAGTGTCACAAGTATGGTTATTCCCTTTGGTGTGGGGGAAAAACACTTGGGGACATTATCTTAAGGAATTGGAATATATTTAAGGGCAACCTTGATATTTTTCACCTTTTAGGTCAATCACCAAATTTTGTATGTAAAGCAGGTAAAAATTTTAAAAATTTGATGGAGCAAGTTTCAGTACCCAGAACTTTAAATATTAAAGGAACCACCAGGTGCGATCATTGTAACCAACGTCCCTTTATTTTGGACAAAGATGTGTACACCAAAGGTAACAGTAGAGGTATTTTCTTTACATAAAGGTAATTGTAATATCAAGGGAGTTATTTACATTTCTGTTTGCCAAACGTGCACACTTTTACGTTGGTAAAACGGTCAGAAATTTCAAGACCCGAATTTATGAGCATTTACACGCTGTTGCTAAGAACACCACCAATAATGCCCTTTATAGGCATAAATTAGAATGCCGGGGGGGGGGGGGCAGTATTTACATTTGGGATTCTGGAAGTTGTGCCACACAATTTTAGAGGTGGTTGGTGGGATCTCCAGGTTGATCTTACAGAATTTTATTGGATTATTAAGTTAAATGCCTTGAAAGTACCAGGTTTAAACAGTTTTGTCTCCCTGGTACCTGTGTTAAGGAACAAGGATTTAACTTTGTGATTTATGTATTTCTATTTATATCATGTGTTTCTGTTTATGTTTTTACCATGGTTTTGTGTACAATGCAAATGTATTTTCTGTGGTTTTAAACATGTTGTGCTCCTTAGTAAAGAAGCACTTGATGTACTAATTAATTAATTGGGTAATTTAATTATTGTTTATTGGATGTGTAAAAAGGGTTGACCAAAAGATAGGGGAATGTTCTTTTGGTCCTGATGATGTCCCTGAAGTGTCATGCAGGGGAAGAAAGTGCTTAACCAGAAATAACATGAATTAAAGACTTTTGGCATCCAGCTGCCTGGTTCGTTGTATGTGTGGAGCTTATGGTATAATCACTGCTTTATTGGGCATTTTATTTTATTTACTAGTCATTTGTTGGTGTCCTTTTCAAATGGATTTTGATGACTCGCTAAGTTGAGATAAGTTAGGGTCACTAAAATAATGGGAGGAAAGATTGCTTTTCATCAGGGCATAGTAGTGTTTATGGGGGACTGGAGCCTGATGGCTAGAAAGGAGGAAGTCAAGTGGTCTGAAACATTAGCATTTGCCACGTGGTTTAGTTCATTGTGACATGTCCTCATTTTAAAGTTTTGATGTTTAGTGTGAGTTAGGAGGCCCTAAATCGTACTATTTTTAGTCAGCTAGCTGTAGGTGTTATTCATGCCTAGATACAACCTTTAGAACTTTTAAACCTGATGGGCATGGTGCTTTCATGATATAACTTTGTCCGCTCATAGAGCACAACTGTTGTTTCTGAAGTTGTCAGGGAACTAAAAATGAAGGAGATTTCACACAGTTACTTGACACTGCAAGATTTTGAAAATGGGCAGAGTTTCAAGGAGGCTTTGAAAACATCCAATGTGGTCAGAAGAGACAGAATGGTGGTATATAATTTAAACAAACTAAAAAGTGATTATAAGTGATACTCTTGGTGGTTGAGGTTGCACTAGAGAGGGATCTTGAGAAATTAGGGATTGGAGTGATAACTTGCAAGAAAGGCCTGACAATAAAAATCCAGACAAGAGTAGTGAGATGGAGAGCACCAAGGTGGATTTTGTTAAGTTTTGTCTTTAAAAAAAATAAGTGTTTAATGATTTGGCAGTGACATTATATATTTAAAGCAACCCTGTGGTTTTACAGGACTTGAACATTACTGTTAGGCAGAAGACACTAATGAGACTGGTTCCGTAATTGAAAGTAAGAATGTCCCAAAAGGGAGCCTGAGGTTTCATGTAAGGCATCTGAAAGCTTTTTATGAAAACTGTAAAGGGATTTCTATTGGAGAGAAAAAATAAGACATGACTGTTGAGAAGATTCTGGTTTATTTATGAGACTTGTAACATTGAAGGGAGTAATAAGAAAGCAAATTATTTGAAAACCAAGGAGGGCAGCCTCCCTACAGATTTATGTAAAATTAGTTTAATTAAATTGCCAGCCAAGCTGCGGTGGAGCAGCGGTAGCATTGTTGCCTCACAGCAAGAGGTTCTCCCATTCGATTCTCAGCTGAAGCGCCTTCTATGTGGAGTCTGCATGTCCTCCCCGTGGTCGAGTGGTGTTCGAATGACATGTGTAGAATGGGCGTGCCTTCGTTGAAGGTTGGGCATCGAGCTGGCACCTCTGCACCCGTAAAAAATCTACTGCCAATCATTAGCAGACTGGAGTTCTGCTGTGGCGACCCCATAACCGGGAAAAGCCAAAAGAAAAAACAACAGTTTAATTAAATTGCCACTGTGGGTTGATCTCATGGGGTGATGTACTGCAAAACAAAACCATTTCAGCAATGTGGAAGTAGGGAGTTATTTTCACTATATAAGACAGAAGAAAGGTAAAGAATCCCTGTTGCCATTATACTTACATATATGTAGCTATAGTAAAAAAAAATTTTGTTTAGATTTTTGTTTATTGCAACAGCTAAAATTGCAGACTGGGTGCTTTACTTACTTGGCTAGTGTGGATTTGAGGGAGAATGGTACATATTTGACAACACCCTAAAACAAGACTGCTTATACAAGACATCCAGTCTAATTCCAAAGAAAACATTTGATAGGGTAGAGTGGCAGTGTCTTGAGAAACTTTTAGGAGAGCATTGAGTTCCCTGTAGAATTTTTGTATCTAATCTTTGAAGATTTGCCAAGGTTCAGTAGCAATGCTAAACATTGCAGTGTATGTCTGGGCCTTCTAATACAGTTGCAGGATATCTGGATTAGAAGAATAGCCTTTGAGTACCTTTCTGGTTTAAGACATCAGTGTTTAATTATATGTTCTATTTCAGTTTGAGAAGGATGTCAGACTGTTTAGATTTTGATCTCTTTTTGTCCATTATGTGATGTAAAGTAAACCAAAATGAAGGCAATGACTTTGAGATGCAGACACTGAAGATCTTAACTAGAAAGAAAGATGACTCCCAAACCTATTTTTTTATCAGTGGGTAAGAGTGTAATTACTAGAAAATAGGAAGTGCTAAGTATACGAGTATTACGAATGAACAGGCAAAGATAGAAGATAAATGTAAAAAATAAAGGCAGAGATCTCTGGAAAAAATGGCTCCGTGTTTGTCTGTGAAGCAAACGTGGACTCATTCAGGTCTGCCAATGTCTTCTCACTTTTCTCTTCCAGTATAATTTTTCTCAGTAAACCTTTTGTTTGGAATGCCATTATTGGAATAACGGTAAAGGTTTTTAGTTCTTAATACTATTAGGTTAAAAATTGTATTGCTTATTTTTATATTATTAAGTAGATTATGATTGTTTGAATTTATTGTTGGCAGATATGTTAAAAAGACCTGAAGACAAAAAAAAAAAGAACAAAAGGATTAGAAGCACCATAAGGATATGCGGTCATTTTAATGTCGCAGTCCATCAGTCTGCATGGTTCTTTTGCTTAGTGTACAAAACTTAGCACTAGATATATCTTTATTAGTGAGGTGTTATTACATTGTAAATAAAAGATAAAGAATTTTTTCTGAAAAAAATAATTATTTTTTTTAAAGTCATGTCATGCAATCGGCTTAAACTCTATGGTCTGAAGCCGCTAAAGTATTTAGGTCAGATTCAATATTCAACTATTTTGAAATTCCAAAGGTAGCGTACCATTATTAAGGTGCATTTTAGCTGCATATCTGTTTCCTTTATACTGACTGACATGGCCTTTGACACACTGGTACAAAAAGCAGTAGTTCATGGGCCTTCACTGCCACAGATATTTTATATTATACTGCATTTCACTTTTGGGGTATGTGAGCAATACAGTGTGTCCATAATGCATTTGCACGTCTTTACTGAGTAGTCATGTGTCAAAAATATGTATATTAAAAATGTATATGGTTGCAGTTGACAAGCTTGAACACTTTAGTATTTAAAAAAAAAAAAAGCGAAGTTTCTGTTGGCAGCCTTTTGCATTGGATCATGTTGCAATAGGTAAAGGGACTTTGCCCTTTCCTTGCTGTTGTGCAGTCTGGGAGTTAGTGTATATAATTCATTTGGGGTGTGGGGGGACCCAAAACATAGTTTTCATTTTTTGATGTTCACAGATCGATGCAAAATGATAATTGTGTCTGTTTCCTCTTGAGCATTTGCAGATGTCCTTCAAGGATGCATCTGCAGTCATCACATATGGGTTGTCCTGCCTCAGGCAGCCCTTCGGTCGGCCGGATTCCAAAGTCTGGGTCTGGCCTCGGCTGATGTCGCACTTTCCCCGACGTCAGAGCGTCTGGGGTATAAAAGCATCAGCCGACGCCATCTTCCTCAGTCTTTCTTGCCGCGTGGTGCCCGAAGCAGAAGCAGTTCGCAAGTGCCGGTCGGTCAGCTCCTGTGATTCAGATACTGAAGACTTTGAAAAAGCTAAGTACCCCGTTGGGGACTCTTTCTTGCCTCAGCCGATGTCAGATAAAGTTAATAATTGTTTAATCTGTGGGAAACAAATACCTCATAAGGATTTCCACTCTTACTGCCTCCCCTGCCTAGGCCCAGACCACGACGTCTCTGCCTGTTCAGCCTGTGCTTCCTTCAACCGACGAACTCTTAGACGTCGGTCGGAGTTTGCAGAGGAGTTTTTTTGGGCTAGTTTTGCTTATAAAATGCCGTCGGAGACTCCGACTTCGCATTTAGTCAAAAAACGGAAGGACAAGGACTGACACACACGGGCAGCGGTTTCGGCTGAATCCTCGGTCAGGCCTACCGCGAGTGTCTCGGTCTCGGCTGAAACAGAGTCCTTGGCTCTTCCTACTACCGAAACCACGCAACCGACTACCTCAGCCCTGGAGGCCCCGGCCAAGTTGGTCATTGAATTACCTTCTGAAACCGGTGTCCAGGAATCTTCCGACACCATTACTGTAGATAAGTTTACTCCTGCACGTGGTGCAGCCAGACCCCCTGCTTCCATGTCCAATAAGGCTTTCTCTAGGGCTAAGGCTGCTAAACTTTCTAAGGATTTGCCTCCCAAAGTTTCCTCTCAGAGACCTTCTTCTAGCTGTCAGATTCTTACCCTAGCAGAGGATCTGATTTCATTAATTAGAGGCTCCCAACCACATCCGGGCAGGGGCTCTCAACCACCTCCAGACAAAAGGCCCAGGGTTGAGCACTCTGATCCACAGTCTTCAGATGAGTCCACGGATGGCTCTGGTCTGTCAGACCACCAGGAGGAGGCTTATTCGGCCTACGAGGATTCTGATGCTGAAGAATCTATTCCCTCGGCCTCCCCTCCTGAAGAGTTTTCATTTGGAGAAACATTACACACTATGAGAGAACATTTTCAATGGCAAGGGTCAGGAATTCTCTGATTCCAGAAAGAGATTAAGGACCTTTTTACATTTACCTCAGCACAGGCCCTTAGCTATACCTCCTGTTTTGAATGTAATTGATGATGTCTATTCAGATGCTTGTACAGCCCCTGATTCTCTCCCTCCGGCTCCTGCCAAACCTGATAGGTACTACAGGGTCCTGGATTCACATTTTCACCTGTACAAGGCCCACTCTGCTGATCCAGAAACTATTTCCCAGGGCCCTAAAGGGGTTGCAGCTGCCACTGCTAAAAATCCTCTACCCTCTGAAAGGGAGTCCAGAGCATTAGAGAGATGGGGTAAGAAAGTGTATACTTCTGCAACTCTTTCCATGAGGGCATTAAACTGTCAATTCCATATGATACAGTATCAAGAGTATTTACTAGATGAATTGCATAAGAAACTGTCCTCTTCTGAACCCCTTGATCATAAATCCCTTCAGGATCTGGTGCATAACTCCCAACAGGTTAGTAACCATTTCTTGCAGTGTGGCTATGATGCATTGGAAGCTTCATGTAGATCTGCTATGACAGGTGCAGTTATACGTAGGCATGCCTGGCTGAAGGAACAATCTCTGCCAGACCATGTTAAAGCTAAGCTTTTGGATGCTCCTATGGAAAATCAAAAATTGTTTGGTTCCAAGGCTCAAGAGGTTTTAAAGAAATTTGAAGAAAAGGCAAAATCTGTGCAAACAGTTAAAGACTTTCTGCAAGTCCAACCACCAAGATTCAGCAGAAATTGGCCTACTAAGAATTGGTCCTTTCCGGACTCAGACAGATCTCAAAGAGGCAGAAGTAGACGTGCCAGAGGTAGAGGGCAAGCTAGAGGCTCCTACAGAGGCCGTCAGTGGCAGCCTCCCAACCAGAGAGGTGGTGCAGGAACTTCAACTGCTACACCAGGACAGACTCAATGACTTTATTTTGACTCCACCGACCAGGGCTCAATTAGAAGCACCTTTGGGCGGAAAGCTTTCTTTATTCTCAAAAAAACTGGCACAGCATTACAAGGGACACATGGACACTGCAAATAATAGACAAAGGTTACAGGTTCCATTTCCACTCATTGCCAAAAAGAAAAGGCATGCAAAACCTACCACCAAATCAGAGGGCAGAGGCTTTGAAACAAATTACCTACTTAATGCAAATGAAAGCCGTAGAAAAGGTACCTCTTTCAGAACAAGGCCAGGGATTTTACTCAAGATTATTCCTTGTTCCAAGAAAAGAAAATCAATGGAGGCCTATTCTTGACTTGTCCGCACTGAACACGTACCTCATTGTGCCAAAATTCAAAATGCTGACTCTACAGCAACTCCTTCCCATGCTGGGCAAGGGGTCTTGGCTGGTGACTCTAGACCTCAAGGAGGCATACCTGCATGTCCCTATTCGACAAAGCTGCAGAAGACACCACAGATTTCTTGCAGGGTCAGAGCATTATCAATTCTCAGCATTGCCCTTTGGCTTATCTACTGCGCCCAGAGTATTCACGAAATGCCTGGCATCAGTAATTGCACACTGCAGACTTCAGGGGATTCAAATTTACCCTTATCTGGACGACTGCCTAATACAAGCAGACAGCAAGCAAACTTTGTTAAAGGACTTGGACTATGCCATCCACCTGTTACAGGCCTTGGGATATACAGTCAACATCCACAAATCAAGACTGGTTCCATCCCAAAGAATAACTTTTCTGGGTGCAGATCTAGACACAACCACCCAGATGGCTTTTCTCACAGAAGAAAAACAAGAACAGCTACCAGTTTACTTTCAGAATCTCACAAGACAAACTCAGATGACTGCAAGGAAAATCCTGCAGGCCCTGGGTTACATGGCATCTTGCATTCTTCTGATTCCACAAGCAAGGCTTCATATGAGGACATTACAATGGTACCTAAGAAGTTTATGGACTCAGCACAGTCACAGCTTAGAAGCTCTGATCCCACTCATTCCTTGCCTTCAAAAGGAATTCCCGTGGTGGGCTCAAGCCTGCCGGATGAACAGCGGGCTGCCCTTCAGCAAGCCAAGAGCCAACCAAACCATCACCACGGACGCTTCAGACCAAGGTTGGGGAGCGCACATGGAGGACAGATGTATACAAGGGCTATGGACACAAAGAGAGCTGCACATGCACATAAACCAAAAGGAATTGCTGGCAGTGATACACGCAATTGAGGCCTTCAAACCTTTCCTTCAGCAAGGCCACCTGCTCATAAGGACAGACAACACCACTGTTATGTGGTACATAAACAAGCAAGGAGGCACCCATTCCTTCCCTCTTTGCAGACTGACAATGAACCTATGGGAACTGGCATTGAAACTCAACATACAGCTACAGTCCCAATTCGTGCCAGGGAAAGACAATACACTAGCAGACAGCTTAAGTAGAACTACCATGGATGCACACGAATGGATGCTACACCCAGACGTCTTCTTACAAATCACACAATCATGGGGAAGGCCGGAAATAGATCTGTTCGCGTCCCCCATAAATCATCAACTGAAGAAATTCTGCTCAAGGACATACCACCCACAAGCATGGAAGGTGGACGCTCTCTCTTTCAGCTGGAAAGCTCTGACAGTGTATGCTTTCCCACCTCTTCCACTAATGACCAAGGTCCTACTGAAGATCAGGACAGAGCAGCCCAGAGTAATCCTGATAGCCCCAAACTGGCCAAGACAGCACTGATACCCACTGCTAAAGAGCTTGTCACAGACGAAACCATGGCCTCTCCCCCTATGGCCACTCCTACTGACACAGCACAATTTCAGGACTCTACACTCCAACCTGAAAACCTTGCAGCTAACTGCCTGGAGAATACCATGACTCCTCCTCAGGGTAACCTATCCCAGAGAGTGAAGGATATTATTATGGAAGCCCGCCGACCTTCCACAAGGAAGGCATATACAGCAAAATGGAAAAGATTTCACACCTGGAACACAGCAAAGGGCCTAGATGTGACTGTGATAAATATGGCATACATACTGGAATATTGGCAGAATTGTTCCACAGTGGCCTGTCTTACTCTTCCATCAAGATACATGCCTCAGCAGAATACAATCTAAATCCACCTGTCTTCTCTCACCCTCTACTAAGGCAGTTTCTAAGGGGAATCAAAAACATTAATCCTCCAAGGAAACCACCTCTACCTACTTGGGACCTGAATTTCGTGTTGGAAAAACTAACGCTACCACCCTTTGAACCAGCAGCATCGGCAGATGTACAGTTTTTGTCTTGGAAAACTGCCTTCCTTCTGGCAATAACCTCAGCAAGAAGAGTATCTGAGCTACAAGCTTTAATGACGGTGCAGCCATTCCTTATCTTTCATCAGGATAGAGTTTCTTTGAGGACCAATCCTACTTTCATGCCAAAGGTGGTATCCAGGGTATCTTTGAACCAAGCTATTCATTTGCCTACATTCTTCCCACAGCCTCAAAATAAAGGGGAGAGACTTCTGCACACCCTGGACATACACAGGCAACTACGCTACTACTTGGACAGAACTAAAGGTTACAGAAAGACTGACCAGTTGTTTGTAGCATATGCTGATGGGGTGCAAGGAAAAGCAATTTCCAAACAGACAATTTCGAAATGGATAGGAAATTCATTTGTTTTTGTTACTCCTTTCATGGAAAGACTGTGCCAGCTAACATTAGACCTCATTCCACGAGAGCCACAACCACCACCACAGCCTTCCTTAGAGGGGTGGCTACCAAAGACATTTTAGAAGCTGCTACATGGAGCTCCGTGCATACATTTGCCAAGCATTATAATTTGCCTTTATACTCCAGATCCAGAGCAGGTTTTGCTACGGCAGTCCTGCAGGGTATCTTAACTACACCATCCTTCACTTAGTACCTCCACCCCCAGTTTGGCTATGGTATTCTACCCATATGTGATGACTGCAGATGCATCCTTGAAGGACATAGTACAGTTTTGTACCTACCATAAATGTAGATGTCTGATAGGTATGCATCTGCAGTCAGGTTTACCCTCCCTCCTTCCCCTCTGTGGTATTCCTAGGGTGCTTACCCCTCGTTTAGCTAGCTGGGGGAATCTATTATGGTGTATTTGTTTGTATATACATGTATATATATAATTTTGCAAATGTTTGGAATTTTATTGCATTTATCCAAATTTAGCCTTCCTAGAGGGCACCTGGCATCTGGGGCAAGAAAAACTGAGGAAGATGGCGTCGGCTGATGCTTTTATACCCCAGACGCTCTGACGTCGGGGAAAGTGCGACATCAGCCGAGGCCAGACCCAGACTTTGGAATCCGGCCGACCGAAGGGCTGCCTGAGGCAGGACAACCCATATGTGATGACTGCAGATGCATTCCTATCGGACATCTACATTTATGGTAGGTACAAAACTGTACTTTTGCTGATGCACTCGTATGTGTATATTATATGTGTATAGTGTGTGTGTGTGTGTGTGTGTGTGTGTGTGTGTATATTATGTGTGTGTATAGTATGTGTGTGTATGTATAACGCACATACATTCACATTTTTCCTAAGTGGGTAAATTTTGTGTCTTTCACTGGAATAATAATTGTCATATCTGTTTAGACCTGCATGCATTGAAGTATGTTGCACATAGATAAAGTTGTGTATATATGTCTTCTGTAATCAGAGTGCATTCTGCAGTCATGACCTATTGTCCTAGAAGTTTGCTACAGCATTTCAAACCATCTGATACATGGCCTTATATTGCATTGCTGAAGTGTCACCAGTATTCCAGTGTGGCACTTTGTGCTGTCTTATTTTGGTTTATAACAGTCATTCACATTTTTTGTTCATACTGTCAAACTCTTTACTACATGTGAATTGCGTCATTACTGTGAACTTCTGAAATGAGAACCAATAATTTTTTCTCAGAAAAATTACATTTGCTGTTGCTTTTATGCTGTAGCGAAATTTACATATTTTACTTGTTCTTACAGATGTGTCCATATGAGATTCTGCTATCTGCTTATCATTAATGATATTAGGCTATACAGTGTGCAGCGTAAGGCTGGCACTTCATTTACCTTTTCTTAAAAATTTTATAAGGATATATTGAAGTAGTCTAGTGTGCCATTTGATGTTCTTCGTGTTTCACTGTTGCAGTCATTACATTTGGGTAATCTGCTGGCAGGTTGCCCTCATTCAGCCTGAATTCCAAAGTCTTGGGTCCTGCGTCGGTTGCTGTCTTGTCTTCCATGACGTCAGGGGTATAAAATATGCAGCCGACGACATTTTGTTTAGTCTTTCTTGCCGCACGGTGCCCGAAGGCAGAAGCATTTCGCAAGTGCCGGTTGGCCGACTACTGAAATATTCGAGCTTGAGTTTCAGAACCGAAGTCTTCACTAAAGCTAAGTACCCCATTGGGGAAACTTTTTTCTTGCTTTTTACTGATGTCAGGAAAAGTTAATAATTATATTACTTGTGGGAAGCAAATACCTCATAAGGATTTCCATTTATACTGTATTCCTTGCCTAGGCCCTGATCACAATGTGCCTGGCTGTCGGTTTTGTGCTAGATTTAACCAACGCACTATTAAGCGTCGGTATATTTTTGCATCAAAGTATTTTGGAAACAGATTTAACTACCCAGAAATGTCTCCTGATAGCAATCCGACTACCGGAGTACGTAAAAAAACGCAAAGAAAAGGACAGAGAAAGGCAGTCGAGATCCAAAACCGACAACGAAGCTTCTCCTAAGCCAGTCGCCGGTTCGCCTCAGTGAGGCGCTTTCACAGCCCCTGATACCCGCTACCTTCGAGTCGCAGGCCACTACCAACACCCATGTGGAGTCCAGCATGCCGCAAGATTCTCAAGGTATTGGACCGACGGATGTATCTCCCTCGGATGGGTCCGGAGTCGCTGAGCAAGCACCGGCTTCTGAGGGTGTATTCAGACCTCAACATTTGTATATCAAACCGGCGACAGCTGCAAAATCAAAGACAAAAGCAAATTCTAAAACTAAAAACCCGACGCCTGAACCACATGCACAGGCCTCTATGCCTAAAAAAACAGATGATCAAAATGGCTGAAGACCTTATTACCTTGATCAGGGTCACCCATCCCCCTCCAGATAAGAGGCCTAGGCAAGACACTGATTATGAATCTTCAGATCAGGTTTCTATTTCTTCTGATTCCTCTTCTGATCAGGAATTATCTTTTCTTCCCTATGAGGATTCCAATGCTGAGGAGTCTATTCCATCTGCATCTCCTCCTGAGGATTATTCATTTGGAGAAACCTTGCATACTTTGAGGGAGCATTTTCGCTGGGAGAGTCAAGACTTCTCAGGGATTTCCTCCTTCTCCCTCAGCACAAGCCTTTAGCCATTCCCCCTACCTTAGACATTGTGGATGATGTTTTCGGAGTCAAGTCTGACCCCTGACTCCTTACCTCCGGCTCCCAGTAAGCCTGACCGATATTTCAGGGTCCCTGACTCACATACATTTTTATTTAGAAACCCTGCTGCTGATCCTGAAACTATTTCACAGGGTCCAAAGGAAGTTAAGGCCTCAACAGCAAAAAATCCTACACCCTTTGACAGACATTCAAGGGCACTGGACAGATGGGGAAAAAAGGTTTATGCATCTGCAACCTTGGCAATCAGGGCCGTAAACTGTCAATTTCATATGCTTAAGTACCAACAACATGTTATGGGATTGCTGAAACAGAAAATGATGTTGATTTCAGAATGTGCAGAAAATAAAGAATTGCAGGAATTATTGCATACAGCTGAACAAGTTGGAAAGCATACCTTGCAATGTGGTTTTGATTCTTTATAGGCCTCCTGCAGGGCCGCAGTTACTGGATCTGTGATTAGGAGGCATGCCTGGTTAAAGGAACAAAATTTGCCTGATCATGTTAAAGCTAAATTGCTAGATGCACCTTTACAGCATGACTCTGGTATGAAGGCAGAAGAGGTTTTAAAGAAAATGGAAGACAAAGCTAAGGCTATGCAAACTGTTAAAGACTTCTTACAAGTGCAGCCACGAAGATTCAGTAGACACTGGCCTACAAAAAAAATTGGTCCTTTCCTGTGTCAGACAGAGCTCAAAGGGGCAAATCCAGACACCCTAAGAGTTCCAGATACCAGGCGCAAGACTTGTACAGGTCAAAGCAATGTGGTGCATCCACCTCCAAATCTGGAGGAGATAAAGCGCAAACCTACAAAAAGCAATCCCGATGACTTCCCTCTGCCTACACCAAGCACTTACATTTTGACAGCACCCATAGGGAGAAAATTAGCACTTTTTGCTCAAAATTGGCAGTTAATAACCCAGGACAAGTGGGTACTAAACATCGTATCACAGGGATACAGATTCCATTTCCACACACTGCCAATAGCAAATGGTTGGCCAGATCTGCCAAAAAATCAGTGGGCAGAGGCACAGAAACAGGTTACGTCCCTCATGGATATGGGGGCCATTCAGACAGTACCAGAACAGGAAAAAGGACAAGGTTTTTACTCAAGACTGTTTGTGGTGCCCAGAAAGGACAAGGCCTGGCGGCCACTACTGGATTTATCGATTTTGAACACATAACTGGACATTCCAAAATTTAAAATGCTGACTTTTCAGCAGCTTCTGCCCATGCTGGGCAAGAAAGCTTGGCTGGTGACTTTAGACCTAAAAGAGGCATACCTGCATGTCCCAATAAGACAGTCATGCAGAAGATACCTCAGATTCAAGGCTGGCTTATTGCATTACCAATTCTCTGCACTGCCCTTTGGCTTATCTACTGCACCCAGGGTCTTGACAAAGTGCCTAGCACCAGTAATTGCATTTTGCAGACAAAGAAGTATACAAATATATCCTTATTTGGACGATTGTCTCATTCAAGCAGAGAACAAGGACACTCTTCTTCGGCACCTGGCGTTTGTGAAAAGGCTTCTAACATGCCTAAGGTACACAATAAACGGAAAGAAATCACAACTGGTACCCTCTCAAAAGATAACATTCCTGGGTGCAAGCTTGAATACAACTGCCCAGATGGCTTACCTCATGCCAGACAAACAAAGGTAACTGACTGCTTACTTCAAACTGATGGCAACAAAAACCCAGTCTTCTGCAAGACAAATTCTGCAGGCTGTGGACTTCATGGCATCCTGCATCCTGCTAATTCCATGTGCAAGACTGCATATGAGGAAACTTCAGTGGTGCCTAAAAAGTTTATGGAGTCAACATTCACACAGTCTGGAAACAAGGATTCCTCTCATTCCCTGCCTGCAACAGGAGTTTCTGTGGTGGGCAAGGGCCTGTCGCCAAAATATGGGACGGCCCTTCACTATACCCCCTGCCAGCCAAACCTTAACAGACGCATCAGATTATGCCTGGGGGGCCCACATGGCAGGAAGATGCAGTCAGGGCATATGGGCACCAAAGCAAATGCATCTACATTTTAACCAGAAAGAGATGTTAGCTGTTCAAAATGCCCTAACAGCCTTCAAGGACTTACTTCATCCAGGACAACTACTGATAAAGACGGACAACACCACAATCATGTGGTATATAAACAAGCAAGGGGGCACACACTCATACCCCCTTTGCAGATTAGCCATGGCACTGTGGGACACAGCTTTGACCTACCAAATACATCTTCAAGCTCGATTCCTGCCAGGAAAACAAAACACTCTAGCAGACGATTTAAGCAGAAACCTTATAGATCCTCTACGAGTGGAAACTAAATCCACAAGTCTTCAGCATGATAACAGAGAAATGGGGGAGCCCAGACATAGATCTATTTGCCTCTCCTCAAAATTATCAATTGAAAAGATTCTGCACAAGGACTTTTCAGAGACAAGCATGGAAAGTGGATGCTGTTTCCTTCAGTTGGAAAAACCTATCAGTTTACGCCTTTCCTCCTCTGCCTCTTCTACCCAAGGTCCTTATAAAAGTCAGACAAGAGAAGCCAAAGATGATATTAATTGCCCCGGACTGGCCCCGCCAATACTGGTACCCAATCCTAAGGAACTTGTCTCAATACCCAGCTTGGACCTTGCCTCAAAGACCACAACTACTGACCCAGCAAAACAATCCGATCCAGCACAATCAACTACAGACTGTGAACATGGCAGCATGGCTAATCATGTAGTCATACAAACGATACCTCTCAGTAAAGCTGTGATGGATGTCATTTTGGAAGCCAGAAGGCCTAGTACTAGAAAATCTTTTGCTGACAAATGGAAGAGATTCTGTGCTTGGAATCAAGCACAAGGAACTGATACAGCAGAACCACATATTCCTCAGATATTACAATACTTAACTAAGATACTTGACAAAGGCCTATCTTTCTCATCAGTCAAAATCCATGCCTCTGCCATTTCGGCTCATTACAACACAGAGCCACCAATATTTTCTCATCCTTTACTAAAGCAGTATCTTAGAAGAGCCAAAACTTTAAGGCCTCCTAGATCATCACCACTACCTGTATGGCACCTCAGTTGTGTTGGAAAAGCTCACCCTGCCTCCATTTGAACCAGCTGCCACCGCTGACATAAATTTCTTATCATGGAAGACAGCTCTGCTACTAGCAATTACTTCAGCAAGAAGAGTTTCAGAGCTACAGGCCCTCATGGCTGTAGAGCCTTATGTCATATTTCACCCAGACAGGGTGTCTCTGAGGACAAATCCTACTTTTATGCCTAAGGTGGTTTCCAGTGTGGCTCTTAACCAAAACAATTCATCTGCCAACTTTTTATCCAAATCCGCAGAACAAAGGGGAGATAATTCTGCATTCCTTGGACGTACACAGACAGCTAAGATTCTACTTGAGCAGGACTAAAGCTCTAAGAAAAACTAAGCAACTACTAGTGTCATATGTTGCAGGATCAGAAGGAAAGGCTATTTCAAAGCAGACAATTTCAAAGTGGATAAGCAACTGCGTCCGTTTCTGCTACTTACACCATGGTAAACCTGTGCCCAAGGGCATTAGGTCTCATTCCACCAGAGCTGCAGCTGCTTCAGCAGCCTTTCTCAGAGGAGTAGCAACCAAAGACATTCTAGAGGCTGCTACTTGGAGTTCTGTTCACTCCTTTACAAAGCATTACCATTTGCCTCTCTACTCTAGGTCCAGGGCAGGCTTTGCCACTGCAGTGCTGCACGGCCTTATAGCCGCACCCAATGCTGTTTAGCTCCAGTCTCCCAACCATAGCTTTGGGATTCTACCCAAATGTAATGATTGCAACAGTGAAACACGAAGAACATAGTACAGTTGTGTACACTTACCATAAATGTAGATGTTCAAGTGTATTCACTGTTGCAGTCCAGGTTACCCTCCCGCCATCCCCCTGTCATTCTAAAGTTTATCTTTCCTTCTCTATCTTCTACAACCTCTGTGGTGGATTTGCTTGTAGATGAAGGTAAAGTTTATATTGATGCATGTATAATTATATTTATATATATATATATATATATATATATATATATATATATATATATATAATATTGCTACCTTTTTGGGGGCACCTGACATCGGGGGCAAGAAAAACTAAAGAAAATGGCGTTGGCTGCATGTTTTATACCCCTGACGACCTGATGTCATGGAAGAGAAGACAGCAACCGACGCAGGACCCAAGACCTTGGAATTCAGGCCGACCTGCCAGCAGATTACCCAAATGTAATGACTGCAACAGTGAATACACTCGAACATCTACATTTATGATGTGTACACAACTGTACTATTGCAGTATCAGACTTAAGACCTGAATAGCCTGCTGAAATTGACAAAATGCAACATTTTCAGGTCTCTTTAGGGTAACAAAAGTATCAAAAACATAGTGTATATATATATATGTGACATGCTTATTATCGCAACCAGATTTTTGCGTTTGCGAAATACGCATATGTACACAGATCCGAGTGCATGAAAAACTTAAAAGTGTTATACTAATTCTTTACAATTGCCCAGGAACTGTACTTCACTTTTAGGAACAGGAACATTTTGGGAAAGCCTCTCCCTGTCTTGCGTGCATTGCATCGCAGACACACGTTCTTGTCTTAGTGACTGCTATTGTCCTGTTGGCTGGGTTCTTATTACCATCCCCCGAAAATTAACCACAGCAGATGGCCGGAAGATCAGCTTCTCCATTTTCCTTCAGTTCCCTGTACCCAAACCTATTTCTGATTAACTGATACATGCAGTCTTAATGTTGCTTTCCCTTGGAAAACCGTTACTGGTTGTGCTGATCAGATCAGACTTGTGTGGGAGAGCATGGAAAACGCTGAACCTGTAAAACCACAAAGTACTCTGATCTTAGACAAGTTATTTGTGTCTTCAGACACAGTGACAAAGTTGAAAGGCATAATTGTCATCCAGTCAACAGATGTGTTTCCCGAAACAGCAAAGTGAAGCTGAACAGGGAATTAATGATATCCTTGTCCAGAAGAACTAACAAGTATGAGTAATGAAAGGGATGACCTGATTTATAATTCAAATTGTTCTAATTGCTTCGTATGTACTGCCCAAAAACCTTTAATTACTTTTAGGAACAGGAACAATTTGTAATGTTAAGTTTTTGGGCAGTTGTAAGGAATGAGAATAACAGTCTGAAACTTTGTCATGTGTCTGTGTTTTTTTGGGGGGGAGGGGTCTCAGCATTCGTTCCTAGCTACTCCTTTTTTCAGTAAGACAGCAGCCCTGCCAATTGAGGCATGCATGTGTAATACACGAAAGACAGGAACAACACTTGCACATTTGTTTATCTTCCTGAATGTAAGCCAGAGTGATTTTTCAGCTGTAAGATTGTCAAAATAACACCTTACGGTGTTTCCAGCACTCATTCTCATGCCAGCATGACAATTTCGCAACCGCGAAAATCTGGTTGCGGTAATACGCAAGTACCCAAATATATATATATATATATATATATATGTATATATATATATATATATATATATATATGTATGTGTGTTTATATATATTTATATATATATATATATATATATATATATATATATATATATGTGTGTGTGTGTGTGTGTATGTATGTATGTATGTGTGTGTGTGTATGATTACCTAATAAAAAAAAGTATGCTCATGTGAGCGAACAAAATAGCATTGATCTAAAAAGAAAGAACCACAAAACAAACAAAAAACATTTTTGAAGGTGTACAAGCCTCCCTGCACACATCCCTTCTAATTATATATATATACTAACTCCAAGATTGTGCAGCAGTAGGGAAAGGGCAAATTCCCAATCTCAGCTGTACCATGATTTTGCACATAGAAGACTTCATTAAGAGACTTCAGTCTGTTAAGCCCGTAAAGCAAGGAAAAAACATTTGCTCTTTTTGAAAGTCGATCTTACTAATGGCAGCTAATATGTAATAGGTGTGTATATATGAGCATGTGACTGTGTGAAAAAAATCTAAATACAAGCTTGTAAAACGTGAGCAAGTGTATAGTGTGCGTTTGTATTTGTGTTGTCCTAGTTAACAGTGTAGTATTTGGTCGTAGTGAGGATACAGTATTAAGTGATACTTTATTGCTGATTGTTCAAGTATCATGGTAATTTCCACAAAGTTGTGCAATAAACAAAATATTTTCTTTTCAGTGTCTGTAAGAGATGCATTCGGAAGATGGACCACCACTGCCCTTGGGTTAATAACTGTGTGGGAGAGAGTAACCAGAAGTATTTTGTATTGTTTACAGTAAGTGATGCTCATGGAAGCAAATTATTTTACTTTTGCATGGAAATGTTTTAATACCTTGTACTTTCTTTTCAGCCATCCAGTCTGAGATTTTCTGCTGAAAACTGCATGTTGTCTGATTGTGGCATCAGAGAAAAACTGTGTTCTGTTTTAACAAAGGCAGCTTTTCACTGCTAGTTGACTGACAGTGCACATAAGCCTAAATTCTTGAATGGGAAAGAGATGCCCAAAAGTGCAACTGACTTTATAGGCTTCCTAAAAAAGTCTGACAGATTTGTGATTGTCTTATAAACAGCAATTCCAAGTCCTCAGAAGCACTCGAATACAAACCATGTTCAAAGCTAAGAAATTACACAACCTAGGCTTTTTTTAGGGAGGGATCCCTGAGTTATGCAGTCTCTGTCTGTAGTGCAATAGTGCAACACCCTAAAATCATACACAAGTGATCAACAGTAGGAGCAGCAGTAAGCCCAGTATCCTGTTTGGCTTCTTAATGAAAGTCCAGCATGTTTGTGATCACATTAATGATCGACAGTAAGAGTCCATCATTAGTGTAGTGATAAGCTTGGTGCCCAGTTGGTGGTTTGTTTTTGTTTTTTTCTTCTTAAATAATGGGTTATGTAATCCATATGCTTAAATATGTCATCCTTTCATTTTCCCATGTCAGAGCATGATTTTCTGCTGTAGTCATGTAATTCCCCTTTTGCTAAGGCAAAACTTAGGACACTGTTATTTTGCTGAATATCCACACTGCAATCATTATATGTTCATTTCTTTCCACATGCATCTCCTGCAATGTGGCCGTTTGCCCTCTACATTTCTTGATGTAGTTCAGTACTTTTTTTCTGTGCCTATAAGACCAGTTACATTCCATGTTAAAATGGGTGATAAGTCGGACTTTCTGCTGTTTTTAAAGTTATAACACCTGTAGTGCCCGTTACTACTTGTATACATATTGTTCTTGCTATGTTTATGTAAAAGTAGCAGATTGTTACAATCTCACACATTTGTTTGAGCTCATGCCACATATTTCCAAGCAGTTTAATTCTGCAAATCCCTTCAAAATTGAGATGAAGAGAACTATACGCAATAGAAAGAACAGAGTTCCAGTAGCTTCAGTTTATTGGTGGCACTCTGCATTGGCATCCACCTTAAAAATAGGGACATTCATACTAAGATGCATTTTGCTAGTTTGCACAGAAAAACACATCCCTGCTTCTTACTGTAATGTACCCCCCCCCCAGTTTAGTAATGCACTCTTCTTTTCAGTTAACCTTTAACTTAAAAATATCTCTTAAAAAAAGTCAGTGAATAACCTTGTGAACAAAAAAGTGTGACTTTAGTACTTTCTAAAGGTGAAGCTGCTAGGGAAATAGGTAATCCAGTTTTAGCAGTTTTCCCCTGCATTTATTTTCTCTAACTACCATTCACTCAAAATTCGCTTTTATTGACCTCTAACAGATCCACAGAAGAGGTCACAGAGTACAAGCTCTGATCATATTGTAATTCATGTCTTCCTTATCTCAGGTATATGAATTCAGCTGTTGTCAGTTCATACTTAAGCCAAACTACTCTCTGCTAAGATATGTACTTAATGAAAAGTTTACACAATCTTCACTTTGTTTTCATTATTTAACCAGTTTCACTGTTGCAGTCCTGTCTGGTCCTTTCTCTCCCTGCCTAGAAGTAGCCAGAGGAAACCTCAAAAGGAAAGACCTTGTGGCAGAGGCAGCTCCCAGAAAAAAGCAGACAGTGGACCTCAGAAACATCAAGACAAGGGAGTTGTAGACCCCAAACCACTTCCAGAGACTCGCAGTGACTCAGCCACCCTACCCTCAACCCCCCACCCCAAAGCTAGGAGGAAGGCTGTCTCTATTCTATCATACCTAAACTTTAATTATCTCAACCAAGTGGGTTCTAGACATTATCGCAAATGGCTACAAGCTCACTTTCAAAGAGCAATTAAAATCCTCAGGTTTTCCAGATTACCCCCTAATCAAATGACAGAGGCCCTGGTTCAAATTCAATATCTTTGTGTGCCAGTCCCTCCTCATCAGCAGAGAATGAGATTCTGTTCCAGACCGTTCTGGTAACCAGGAAAGAAGGCTCTTGGCGCCCTATCCTGGACCTGTTAAAACTCGACCAGTTTCTCTTGTCCCCAAATTCAAAATGTTAACTCTTCAGAAGCTCTTTCCCATGCTGTCCCTGCAGGCCTTCATGGTCTCTCTAGACCTAAAGAATGCCTACCTTCACATTCCTATACAGGAATCCCACAGAAAGTTTCTTTGCTTCAGAGCAGGATTCAGTCATCATGAATTTTCTGCTCTGCTCTTTGGCTTATCTACTGCACCAAGAGTATTCACAAAGTGCCTGGCTCATGTAATAGCAGGGTAATACAAATATATCCCTACCTGGACGACTGCCTTATGCAGTCAACTGATCCCTCCAAACTACTCCAGGATCTCAAATTCACCCAGAACCTCCTATCTTCTCTGGAGTTCACATTGAACCCCCACAGGTTCCTCACTTCACCAGCCCAAAGGATTGTTTTTCTGGGTTCTCTCCCAGACACCACTCTCCAGAGCCCCCCCCCCCCGCTCAGAAAAAGTGTCCTTCCTGACAGATTACCTGTGAAGGATCAGATTTCAGCATGTAAATTCTTAAGAGTCCTGGAGTACATGGCTTCATGCATCCTCATGGTTCCCCTTGCCAAACTGCACATGAGGAAGCTGCAGTGGTATCTCAGGAACATGTGGTGCCAGAGCTCCCAACCAGTAAAGACAGAGGTACCCCTTATTCCTTGCCTCAAACTGGACTTTGCATGGTGGGCACAGACTTGCACCCTCAACCCAGGTCTCCCCTTCATATTCAGTCCTCATGGACAGACCCTTACAACAGATGCCTCAGAGACAACCTAGGGGGTTACTTCCACAACCTGCAAACCCAGGGGAAGTGGGTAACCAACTTCAGAGACAGGCACATCACTTGGAAAGAACTCATGGCTGTACAAAAAGGCCTAATAGCCTTCAAAGAAACATGGACTTCAGGCATCCTGCTAGTAAAGACAGACTACACCACAGTAATGTGGTGCATCGACAGACAGGGAGGAACACCTACCCCTTGTGCCATCTAGCAATGCAAATGTGGGAAATGGCACACTCTCTGGGAGTGCATCTCATGGCACAGTATCTACTTGTAGATCTCATGAGTGGTACCCGCACCTGGAAATTTTGCAGACCATAACCCAGTCCTGGGGGGTGGATCCCTGAAGTGGATCTCTTTGCCTGTAAACAGAAAACACAGTTGCAAAAATTCTACATCAGGATCAAACAGGAGATGGCCTGGAAAACGGATGCCTTCTCCTTCCCATGGACCCATCATGTCATTTATGTATCCCCCCCATACCACTAATCCCTCGGGTCCTGCTCAAGATAAGGGAAGAGGACCCAAGAGCAATACTGATAGCACCAAACTGGCCCACTGGCCCACACAGCATTGGTACCCTCTCCTTCTCCAGCTGTCCAACCAGACACAGTGGATTCTGCCTCAGAGGGTGGACCTCCTCACTCAGTGAGGGAAGGGTGGTTCACCCCTCTCTGCTGATCTCAGTACTGTGAATAGTGTATTTTCATCTGTATAGATGTCAGCTAAATATAGACGGACATGAAGGGGAAGGAAGATTCATTTGGAATATTAGTCCATCTGGCCTGCACAGTACAGTACAGCATAATTTACACAATAAATCTCTACTTAAAAGATGTAAAGAAGCAGTATTAGCTACAGTAAAAGCATGATGCTCTTTTACTGAACCTATCTGAATGAGAATAGGTTTTGTTTCTTAAATAATCCAAAGAAACCCCAGAGACCCCCACACCATGAACTGACTTCTTGGACAGCAGGATGTGTTCTGCATTTGATGAGATTATCCAAGATTGTCACTCCTGAGTCATCAAATACAGAAGAGTATAATTACATACTGTAACATTAACAAAGGGACATTCTTGATACACTCGTACCAAAGGAAATAGCTGTGTCTCTTGCTCGTGGCTTTCCTAATGATCTTGCTGCTATGTTGGCAAGCAATACTCCAAGTGAGAGGGTGTCTTTCTGCTTGCTGTGATAGTTGGACATTTGGTGGAGGGGTAAGCTAAAAAGATGGGTCTGTTTGCTAAGAGAAATGACACCCGGTATGCCAGTGTCCACTCTGACTGTAGTTAAAGCAAGGATTAATACTCATCCCATACTACTGGATTTGTGGTGAAGTGGGCGGGGTGGTAAATATTTTGCTGGTATTGCCCTGGGGCTTGCTGTAAAAAGAATCTCAATCTACCTCTACCTCTGTAATTTCTCCTCCCCCACCCCCTTCCCTATGCATTAGTACTGAATTTGAAAATGTATTAATTTATTTTGCCGTTCTTTTTTTCTCTCCAGCTGTTGTCTGGCACATATTGAATTCCTGTAATGGTAATAAGGCTTCTACAAATTCTGCTGACAGGGACACTGGCTGCCACTCCTCCTGTAGGTTTTGGATGCCCAGAAAAAGCCTAAAGCACATCTATCATGTGCTGAAGATGCGTATTACTAGAATTGTTTATTTTGGTACGATTGCTTTAATTCTTAACCAGTTAGGTGTTGGAGGGTATGCTGTGCTGATTACTTTTAGTAAGTTGCCTCTGGTTGTTAGGAATCCTTCATCTGTGTGTTTTGGAGTATTAATTCCTATAACTGATTTTTTTTCCCAAAAATATGTGAAGGAATAGATGCTTTTACACCTGCTCACAAAAATTCACTAGTGGGGTTTTGTAAATGAACATATCCTCCTAAACTTTTAGCATATTTTAGCTAAGTTATTTGAATGAGAGAGACCATCTACAGTAGCTTGAAAATCTACTGCAATCCATGAGAGTGCTACCCTTATATGTTTGGCATCACCTTCCCTGGTCGCTGCATTATTGGGTACCTCTCTAAAGGAGGAGTTTGAGTATCAGATGATGAGTTAGTGGTGGGGGTGTCTGTATCGGAGGATGAATCAGAATTTGATGCATCCTTGAAGCTTAGCTTAGGAGGTGGGTTCCACCTGTATTCTTCTCCATCAGTGATTATTGGAAACCGAATAACATTTTTAAACTTTAAGTACTTTTCTTAGAAGGGGCACTCTTATTACCAAATCATTTTAACTTGTCTACACATTTCTTCCAAGATGCATATTTGTGTTTTTGATATAACTGTTTACTTTTATTTGCCACTCTCATTAACATTTGATCAGAATGTAAAACACGTGTTGCTGTCACTGCTACCAGAATCTAGTATTGTAAACTGATCCTTGGGGATAGGCAGAGGTACTCAGAGTGACTTGGGAAATATCAGTAGAAATAGTAGATGGGCTATCTTCAAATTGTACCCCTATCTGCTCTCCCGGAGAGGGAGGGCTGTCCACTTCATAGGAAGTGGAATGGCCATAAGGGGGGGAGCTGAAAGAATCTGAGGCCAATTCTCATTGAATGAATTGGGATGAGTTTCGATTTTTCTAGTTGTTTTAGTGGATAAAGACCCCAGGTACCACAAGATTTATTGTCTGTGCATTTCTGTAATGTATCAACTGTTCTGTTAGCTGTCTGCAGCGAAATTTATGTCATCGCTGAATTATATTTAACACTCCCAACTACAAATTCCTTTTCCTTATTTTTAGTTGCTTCCTGCCAGTCATTAAAAGCTGACCAACATGAGGTACATAGTTTGTGTCCTTTCTGTTTGTTTCTTTTAAGATTTTCTAAAATAGCCTTATCAAAAGTTCCACCCTTCGGGAACTACAGTGCACCATCCTTTTTAGTGAGCTCAGACCATTTTGCCAAATTACAGCCGTCTCTTCCATATTTACTAAACATATGTCTGTCAGGAGTCCCAAATTCTAGCTCTTTTAATACTCCACATTGTAATTTTGTACACATTTGTAATTTCAGTACAGTGGTAGTATTATCCATTCACATACATCAAAACCATACAGTATATGATATGGACCTATGATTAATCCAAGCTTTCATTCATATAAATATAAGTAGACCCACTCATACATGCATACATATCTTTTTGTGATCAAAACCCACTCTTATACAAAATATTTTTATTTTAACCCGCACTTGTGCAATTTAATAATCTATTGCAAAGACTGTGCAACAAAAGCCTACCTGTAGAGACTTCAAACACTGCTAAAGGTGGAAAAATATTGTATGCAAGCACATCAGAAAAGCACCAGACAGGAAAAACAATAGCTTGGGTAGCAAAGCACTAAAAAACTCACTGTGTGGAGTTACATGGGCCCCAACACTTAGACTTACTTAAAAAACCACACTGCAAAAAGAAAAAAAAAAAAAAATTTTATCTTTTTCTTTTTTATTTACACTCCAAACAAGCTGCCTGCTGTCATGAATGGGCCCAAAAGTGATTTCTGATGCGGCAATACATGAGTAGCTCAAAAAATCCAAGAGTTCATGGCACTAAACTGTTAAGATCAAAAATAACTTCACACAACACATTTCAGAATAGAACAATCTATTTTATTGTAAAGAACACATGTATACGGGAGACTAAGCAATCAAGGTATTGTGTCATGGAACACAAGAAACGTCTTTTTTATATTTTAAATGCTTCTAGACAGAATATTTTGCATCTATTAAACTATAGCCACTAACCAATTAAAACTAAAAACCTTTGTAGCATTTTGCTTACTAAGAATCTGCAGGGTACTTTGTGCATTTCCATATTAGGCACATGTTCTGATCTTCCGCGTTGGAACTTTCTACACTGTCAGTATTCATGTTGGCAGGAAAAAGAAAACTGAAGGCAGGCCGAGGCTGTCAGGATTAATCTCGAAAGAGGATATATTGCAAAAAGAGAAAATGTTACATGTACATTAAACATTGTTTTCCCATCATTTGTGCTTCTTCCTTCACAAACTTGTACATTGTTTGGTGGGTTAGCAGTAGATAATTATGGGTTAGAGTACGTGATTGTCATGACAAAGACCAGTCTTATAAGGGTGTCCCGCAGGATTCCATTTTAGGCCCCCATCTTATTAATCATTTTGACAACTGAAAGCATTTACATAGCCCTCTGGTGTAGTAAATTTGTAAATGATGCTACGTTTTACTGGGCAGACAATAGCTTGGGTAGCAAAGCACTACAAACTCAACTGAGTGACGTAGTTACATGGGCCAGCACTTAGACTTGAATTTAAAGGACCACTCTGTGCAAAAGATGGAAAAAAATGTATTTTTATCTTTTCCTGAATTATTACACTTCCCAAAGCTGCCTGAAGCAAAGTAAGTAATCATTCTTAATTTTATTATTATTTATTTTTTTAATCCCTGAATGTTTTCATGGGGGCAAACATCCCGATGAGATTTTTTTCCTTCGGAAAATTAAATCTGTCCCATATTGCAGTAAGAGAACGCAGATTGTGAGATTAAGTTGTCCATCCATATGTTGTCAAACTGCACTTCCATTTAGTTAGAATGGCATACCTGAAAAAAAAATAGTTTGACAATGCAGATGAAATGTCATTGTACAGTCTTCACGGAGTCTTACAAATTTTTTTCCAACTGACATGTTACATATTCCCTGAAGAAAGCTTACAAAAGTGTCAACAAATTACCTAGACAAAAAAAGACTTTTTACAAAGAAGTTTCATTTCCTGACCAAGTTACTTCTCCCCTCTCTCATTCTTCAGTGAGAGTTTTGCATTTCCAACTTGGTATTCTTCAGTGAGAGTTTTGCATTTCCAACTTGGTTAGTTCAGCAAATTAGTTAATTGCGCATGACAGTAGGCATCAAACAGGATGTTCATCATGTTAGACTGCTGCAGTCATTACACTTGGGTTATCCTGCCTTCAGGCGGTCCAGTAGTCGGCCAGAGTTCCAAAGTCTTGGTCCGGTGTCGGTTACTGTCACTTCTTCCCTGACGTCAGTGCGCCAGGGGTATATAAGATGCATCCAACACCATTTTCTTAAGTCTTTCTTTCCGCGCAGTGCCCGAAGCTGAAGCAGTTAGCAAGTGCCGGTCGGCCGACTCCTGAGATTTTTGAAGTCGAATTTCAGACCCGAAGTCTTCAATAAAGCTAAGTACCCCGTTGGGGAAGCTTTTTTCTTGCCTCGGACCGATGTCAGAAAAAGTTAATAATTGTATTTTTTGTGGGAAGCAAATACCTCATAAGGACTTCCACTCTTACTGTATTCCATGCCTAGGCCCTGATCACGACGTCACTAGTTGTCAGTTTTGTGCTAGATTTAACAAACGCACTATAAAAAGACGTTTTGATTTTGCTTTACACTACTTTGGCCGAAGGGTCAATTGTACTATGCCATCGGATCAACCAACGACCGCAATTCCAAAAAAATGCAAAGACGAGGATAAAGACAGGCATCCGAAGTCCAAAACCGATGACGAAACCTCTTCTAGGCCAGTCGCCGGTTCTCAGTGAGGCGCTTACGCAGCCCCTGACATCCGCTACCTCAGAGCCACAGGCCGCCTCCGACTCCCACGTGGAGACGACTAGGCCTCTGGAAACTCAAGGTATTGGGCCTACAGAAACTAATCCCTCAGATGGGTCCAGAGCCGCTGAGCAGGCATCGGCTTCTGAGGGTGTTTTCAGACCTTCAGAACTTACCATTAAAGCAACAGCCAAGACAAAAGTACCACTAAAGACAAAGAAGCAAGTACAGCATTCTCCTGGACAGTCCTCCGTGCCTAAGAAACAGATGCTTAAAATGGCCGAAGACCTCATTACTCTAATCAGGGATTCCCATCCCCCTCCTGAGAAAAGGCCTAGGCAGGATACAGACTATGATTCCTCTGATCAGGTTTCCATTTCCTCTGATTCCTCTTCAGACCAGGGATACTCTCTACCCCCCTATGAGGATTCTGATGCTGAAGAATCTATCCCTTCAGCCTCTCCTCCTGAGGATTATTCTTTTGGGTTAACTTTACATACCATGAGGGAGCATTTCCATTGGGAAAGTCAGGATTATTCAGAATCCAAGAAAAGGCTCAGGGATTTCCTTTTATTGCCTCAGCACAGGCCCCTGGCTATTCCGCCTGTGCTAGATATTGTGGATGATGTGTTCTCTGAATCCAGCTTATCTCCTGATTCTTTGCCCCCTGCACCAGCTAAGCCAGATAGGTATTATAGAGTCCCTGACTCTCACAAGTTTCTTTATAAAAACCCTTCTGCTGATCCAGAAACTATTTCTCAGGGTCCAAAAGGGTTGAAGGCTTCCATTGCAAAAAATCCAGTACCCTCTGACAGAGATTCCAGAGCTTTGGATAGATGGGGGAAGAAAGTTTACACTTCTGCAACTTTAGCAGTAAGGGCTTTAAATTGCCAGTTTCACATGCTTAAGTACCAACAATATTTAATGGCTCAGTTAAAACAGAAAATGCTTGCAAGCTCAGAAACCCCTGACTGTAAAGAAATGCAGGACTTATTGCATGCAGTTGAACAGGTGGGAAGACATACTTTGCAATGTGGTTATGATTCTTTAGAGGCCTCTTGTAGAGCCGCAGTTACAGGTTCTATGATTCGAAGACATGCTTGGTTAAAAGAACAGAGTTTACCTGATCATGTTAAGGCAAAATTATTGGATGCTCCTTTACAGCATGATGCCTTGTTTGGTGTTAAGGCAGAAGAGGTGTTAAAGAAAATGGAGGATAAAGCTAAATCTATGCAAACAGTCAATGATTTCTTACAGGTACAGCCACCTCGATTTAACAGAAATTGGCCAACAAAGAATTGGTCCTTTCCAGTGTCAGACAGGCCACAGAGAGGCAGATACTGACGCCAAAGAGGCAGATCTCAACCCCAAGGCTCTACCAGACAACGACAGTGGGGCACCTCAACCCCAAAAGGAGGTGAGGACAAGTCTCAACCTTACAGGAAACGGTCCCAATGACTTCCCCTTTCGTATGCCAAGCACTTCCCTTTTGGCAGCCCCCTTAGGGGGAAAACTAGCACTTTTTTCTCAAAACTGGTAAACAATCACCCAAGACAAATGGGTTCTGAATGTTGTGTCTCAAGGTTGCAGGTTCCACTTTCATACTTTACCAATAAAAGGAATGCCAGACCTGCCACAAAAATCAATGGGCAGAGGCACAAAAACAAATTTCAGCCCTCGTGGACTTGAGAGCTATTCAAAAAGTACCACAACAGGATCAAGGACAAGGATTTTACTCAAGACTCTTCCTGGTCCCCAGAAAGGGCAAGGCCTGGAGGCCCATACTAGACCTTTCAATTCTAAATACTTACCTGGGTATTCCGAAATTCAAAATGTTGACATTACAGCAGCTTCTACCCATGCTGGGCAGGAAGGCTTGGCTTGTTACTCTGGACCTCAAAGAGGCATACCTGCATGTCCCTATCAAACAAACCTGCATAAGATACCTCAGATTCAAAGCTGGTACAATGCACTACCAATTCTCTGCACTGCCCTTTGGCTTATCTACTGCGCCCAGGGTCTTCACAAAGTGCCTGGCACCAGTAATTGCATTTTGCAGACAAAAAGGAATTCAAATATATCCATACCTGGGCGACTGCCTCATTCAAGCAGAGACAAAGGACATTCTTCTACAACATCTGGTGCTTGTAAAAAGGTTGCTAATTTCTCTAGGGTACACAGTAAACGAAAAGAAGTCAAAACTAGTGCCCTCACAACAGATTATATTCCTGGGTGCCAGCTTAAATACAACGGTCCAGATGGCTTATCTCACGCCAGACAAACAAGTTCAGCTAACTCAATATTTTCAGTTACTGGGAAAAAGTCCCATCTCCCTGCAAGAAAAATTCTGCAGGCCCTGGGATTCATGGCATTCTGCATACTACTAATACCATATGCCAGACTGCATATGAGGAAATTACAATGGTACCTAAAAAGTGTTTGGACTCAACACTCTCACAGTTTGGAAGCAGTAATACCAATGATTCCCTGCTTACAACAGGAGTTTCGATGGTGGGCACAGGCACGTCACCTAAACAAGGGTCAGCCTTTTACCCTACCCACAGCCAGGCAGACCCTAACAACAGATGCTTTGGATTATGCCTGGGGAGCACACATGGCAGGAAAATGCATTCAGGGCCAGTGGACCACAGACCAGATGCATCTTCACATCAATCAAAAAGAGATGTTGGCTGTTCAAAATGCCCTAACAGCTTTCAAGGACCTTCTGTATCCAGGACAATTATTATTAAAGACAGACAACACCACAGTAATGTGGTACGTAAACAAGCAAGGGGGCACTCATTCTTATCCCCTATGCAGGCAAGCCATGACCTTGTGGAACACATCTCTAACGTATCAAGTTCATCTGCAAGCACAATTCCTGCCAGGAAAGAAAAATACTCTGGCAGACTATCTCAGCAAAAATATCATGGACCCTCACGAATGGAAATTGAATCCACAAATCTTCAGCATGGTAACACAAAAATGGGGACGCCCAGACATAGATCTTTTTGCCTCCCCACTGAATTGCCAACTACAAAAATTCTGCACAAGGACTTATCACACACAAGCATGGAAAGTGGATGCTCTCTCATTCAGCTAGAAAAGCCTAAAAGTTTATGCCTTCCCACCACTGCCTCTCCTCTCAAAGGTACTTCTAAAAGCCAGACAAGAAAAAACACAGATGATCCTGATTGCTCCAAACTGGCCACGCCAGCACTGGTACCCAATCTTAAATAACTTAGCTCAAGGCCCACCATGGAGTTTGCCTGAAATTCCACACCTTCTGACTCAACAAAACAATCGGATCCTGCACAGTCAGTTCAAAACCCTAAACCTGGCTGCATGGCAGATTCATTAGTCTAACAGGCAACACCTCTCTCTAAAGCTGTTATGGATGTCATTTTGGAGGCCAGGAGGCCTAGCACCAGGAAAGCTTACTCAAAAAAATGGAAGAGATTCTGCACCTGGAACCAGGCTCAAAGCCTTGACCCTCTTGTCCCAAACATTCCTCAGATTTTACAATACTTAACTGAGATGCTGGGCAAAGCCCTATCCTTCTCATCAATTAAGATCCACACCTCTGCCATTTCAGCACATTACAACACAGATCCTCCTTTATTCTCTCATCCCTTGCTAAAGCAGTACCTCAGAAGGGCTAAAAACATAAGACCGCCCCGGAGAGCACCAACACCAACTTGGGGCCTCAATTTCGTTTTGGAAAAACTGACCCTGCCACCTTTTGAGCCAGCCAATACAGCCGATCTAAATTTTTTATCATGGAAAACAGCTCTGCTCCTGGCAGTAACTTCAGCACTAAGAGTCTCAGAGCTACAGGCATTAATGGCAGTGGAACCTTTTATAATTTTTCATCAGGACAGGGTTTCTTTAAGGACAAACCCTACCTTATGCCAAAGGTGGTATCTAGTGTGGCTCTTAACCAAACCATCCATTTGCTAACTTTTTATCCAACCCCCCAGAATAAAGGGGAGAAACTTCTGCACTCTTTGGACATACACAGGCAGCTGCGCTTCTACTTGGACAAAACAAAAGCTTTCAGGAAAACTGAGCAACTGTTTGTAGCATATGCTGCAGGATCACAGGGCAAGGCTATCTCAAAGCAGACTATATCCAAATGGATAGGACACTATTTGTTACTGCTACACACAGCATGGAAAATCAGTCCCTAATAACATCAGGCCACATTCCACCAGGGCAACAGCCACTTCAACAGCCTTTCTCAGAAGTACCTACCAAGGAAATTTTGGAGGCTGCAACTTGGAGTTCAGTGCACACTTTTACCAAGCATTACCACTTGCCTCTTTACTCTAAATCCAGAGCAGGATTTGCCACTGCAGTTCTGCAGGGCCTCATAGCCAATCCTAACTCTTTATAGACCAGCCACCCAAACTTAGCTTTGGGATTCTACCCAAGTGTAATGACTGCAGCAGTGTAACACGATGAACATAGTACAGTTTTGTACCTACCATAAATGTAGATGTTCGAGTGTTCACACTGCTGCAGTCCAGGTTACCCTCCCTCCATCCCCTCTGAACTAGCTGGACTTATCTATACCTTTCTATCCTATACAACCTTTGTGGTGTATTTGCTTGTAACTGAAGGTATTGTTTTTATTTTCTATGTATATTTTTTACTAACAATATGTATTGCCTACTTACTTGGGGGCACCTGACATCTGGGGCAAGAAAAACTGAAGAAAATGGCGTTGGATGCATCTTATATACCCCAGGCGCACTGACGTCAGGGAAGAAGCGACAGCAACTGACGCCGGACCAAGACTTTGGAACTCAGGCCGACTACGGGACTGCCTGACGGCATGATAATCCAAGTGTAATGACTGCAGCAGTGTTAACACTCGAACATCTACATTTATGGTAGGTACAAAACTGTACTTTACTTAGCTTGGTGTTCCCTTCCACATTAAAAAGACTCATCTCTCGCCATATTCAAGTGCTTCTTGGATCTATGGATGGCTAATAGAATACCCTAGGACTGCTCCTTGTACTATTAATGGACAGAGACCGCTCCTAAATGTTTTATCCCATGCATGGTAGTACTTCACTCAATATGGTCATTTACTCCTGGCTTCTGAGTAGCACTTTCCTGGGAATTAATTGTAAAAAAAAAAAAAAAAAAAAAAAAATGCGTGTGTCAAATGAGTTTAGGCAACCTAACCATTTTTTTAATGCGCACAGCAAATATACAAAGCATTCTGGCTGCATGCATGGTTATATTCAGATAGTAATTCTGTTATGGAGTGACCCAAGTTGTATTATTTCATGCAGAGCCTTACATAAGTTTGAAATAGTTTTCTGTGTGCCTTTTTAACAGTAACCTGTTAAGTCTCTGATGTGAATTTCAAAGAGAGGATGTATACTGGTGCAAACTGGTGGGGACTGAACTTCACTGATTTTGCTGGGGAATGGGTTGATGAAGCACAGCAGTAACATTTCTGTGCTCTGTTCATTGGCATACATGGCATGTGCACCATTTCATGTCTTCACCACCTGGCTTACATGTGTTGTCCTCTGCTACTACATGATCATTTGGGTGGGCACTTGTTAGTACAGGCTTGAAACTCCGAGGCACAGAGGTATGAGACTTTTACGCTCCAGGGATCTAAACCTTGTCATGACAATGAACAAAACATGCTGGAGGGATAGGTTCCTGACCCAGAGACTCCCCATACTCTGGAATAGACTGCCCATACATGTCAAGCGGAGCACCTCCTTGGCCCTCTTCAAAAGGAACCTTGACGATTGGATGGGAGTTAGGAAAGTCACCTCGGGGATCACGTCAGTCGCCCTGCTAGACAGGGGTCCAGGGAAGTAAACATTGTGGGAAGAAATATCCAGGGAATTGTTATGGCTAGGCTTGTATAGGCCCTAGGGCTGATAGCCTAGTACCAGCCTATAAACTGAGAGGCAGTCCTTACTTACAGTACTCTGTGGGGCAGTGAAACAATACAACACCACTGTAACACTTGTAACTTTATAAAATATTTGCAAATCAATCACACTACACCTGGTTAAATTTACCTTCAGCGGTTAAGTCCTCCTTTCATTCAAGAATGCAAGACTTACTGTTGTGATGTCACTTGTACCACCATGTATTTGTTTACAGCTCAAGCATACAGTTCTACAGAAGCAAACTGGTACTGTCATGAAAAGCACTGAGCCCAGCATTAAGTCTGTTACTTATGCTGAGGCTGTGATGAAAAAGTGACCAAGACTCATACAACGTACACTGGAAAAGGGCAGTGGAGTAGAATAATCAGTTGTGAAGTCTTCCTCGGTGAAACAGTTGATCATAGCATAAACCACTGGTTGCCACAGTCAGCTGCAAGCAGTGGTCAGGGAAGGCTCTAAAGTCAGAGATAAAGATGAAGATCTAGAATCTGACGGGAGAGAAAGCTCGAGCTCAGTTACATAGAGCTCCAGCAACTCATGAGAAGAGGGAATAGGTGGAGATGAAGAATGTCAAAGCCTCAAAACGTGAGGACTAGAGAACAGGCTGAGCCAGGTATTGAAATAAATTATATAATCAAAGCAGGTGACAGAATGCAGAAGTCCAGGAAGTCGTAACAAGAAAGGAGGAGTGTAAGGAAAAGTGGGAGATGGAAAAGGCAGATCAGGCTCAAGAAAGCTTATTTGTTAGCCAACCAGTATTCTAAGAGAGCAACTGCAATAGCAAAAAACAAGGCATCAGTAGCACTGTACGGCACTGTTTTTTTTATTTATGTGCTTAACCGTACTGCACTGGTTTTATTTATTTGCTTGACTGAATTATTTACTTTTCTATGTCTGCATTTATATATTTGCTGTCCTCTGGTTGAATTTTTGCTTCCTGATCTTTCCTGAAAATTTTTAATCTGATCATCTTCTTTCCATTCATCACTGATGGATTCGGTTCCAAGCCTTTGGAACCGAGTTGGCCTTTTTACCAAGCTCATGCCAGCCAAAAAAACTTTGTGCTAAGTATCTACCCAGAATGCCCTTCTCCCTGTTACCTCAGATCTCGTTTGCCACGTAGCCGTAAAGCCGCGTTTCAGCCGTGCTCTCAGCTAAGTGGAACTTTATTTGATATTTGTGTGAAAATATTTCTGATATCTTCATTTTTTATTGAGCGCACAGTGTTTGGTAAACTTTCAAGTACCATTGTTGGTACGGCCTTTCCTCCCTTACCCTTGTGGTATTCCTTCAGTACCATAGCTGGTATTTTCTTTCCTGTCTAACCTGTTAGCTTTGTTTTTTTAGTAAGATGTTTCTGTTTTCTCTCCTACATATCACTGTATTGGTACAACTGTGACTTCTTTGAAGGTGTTTGATTTTTGTTCCAACTGGTTTATACTGTTGGCCTGTGGTGTCTCTCTATCAAGATGTCGGATAAGAAGGGAACTTCAGGTTTTAAGAATTGTACTTCATGTAATGGCAAGTTACCTAGTAGTGATTCACACAATGATTGTGTATACTGTTTGGGAGTGCCCCACTTTTCGGTGTAGCCTCCGTGTGACATTTGTCAGAGTTTCAGTCAACGCACTCTTAATGAGTGCAAAAATAAACTGATACTAAAAGGGTTACTTAAGTCTCCCTTTTCAGAGGCCATTTCTGCGATGGAGGTCTCAACTCCTCCTACTTAAGAAAAAAAGAGGTCCCACTCTGTTCCCTCCTCACCATCGGGTGATCAGGGCAAGCCTGTGAAGTCAAAGGTCCCAAAGTTGTCTTCAGAGCATAAATCTGCCTCTACAGCTCAGTCTTCCTCGGCTGTGAGCATCTTGACACCTTCGATACTGGCGGCAGTTTTAGCACTGGTCCTGCCTCCAGCACCGATTATAGACCTCATTACGCCCATTTCGACTTCGGCATCTGTGGCCACTTTAGCTCAGTGCACACTTTCGACTGCTTCGTTAGTTACGATTTTGGAACCGACCGTTTCATCCCCGAGTGCCACTTTGGCACCGATCGTTTTACCAACTACACTGGATTTGACTCCTTTACTCCTGGTCTCTAAACTAGAGGCAGGTGCCAGCAGACCTTGCACCACAGACCCGATACTCCCATTCCGTAGATCCATTTCTGAGACAGGTATATAGCCCGTTCATTGAAAGTCCTGATTCTCCATCCGGAGTATCCACTAGATCCACCAGGAGCCTGTCGGAACATGATGTGGTGCGTCTTATGGGCAAGCTATTGTTAACCAGGGGGATACCCACACTTTCTAAGACCCATCCACCTGCAGGACTTGGGTTAGTTTATCCACGGACTCCATCTTACAATCCTCCTTCAACCATCTCGGTTCCGAAGCTTTCTGCGCCAGTATACTTCTTGGAACCCATCACCTTGGCACCTATAGTGCACCTCACTCCAGCTTCGAGTTTGCCCCTTTGGTCTTCGGTTCCTGTGAAACCGGTCCTTCCTCATTCTGGGGATTGAGGGATGGGCGCTTCGGCCCAGGGCGCTGAGCCATCTTTCTCCTCTGTTCTGTCCTTGGCGCCGATAGTAGTGTCTGCACTGATCCTGCTTGGGGCTCCATCTGTGGGGGCAAGCTCATCTGAGAGGGGTGTGACCCCCGATCCCAAGGTTGTCTTTCTCTGTTCCAGGCTCCCATCCCTCTTCAGGCGGGCCTGCCTTCCATGCAATGGAGAGGACTCTTGCTTCTGGAAGCACTCCTTTGATGTCAGAACCCCAGTTTTCGCCCCCTGAGCTACAGCTGCCACAGACCACCTCCCCCCAGGACACCGGGCAGAGGAGCCAAGTTCTCCTCAGAGGCACCCACTGAGGAGCCCCCTCGAAAGAGGACGTGCGAGAGGAAGCACATGGACTCACCTGTGGAGTCCTTAACTCAAGACACGGATTACGATGATGGCAAAGGGTCCCCTCTGTCACCTCCTGATGTTTCCTTAGGAGACATCCTGCAAATGCTAAAGCAGAGAGGTGACTGGAAGCTCTCCAATCCTGTGACTGAGGAGTCCGTGTTCCTGCAGGCTTTCCACTCCCGGCCTTCTACCACCTGGGTGACCCCGCCTGTTGACAAGCTCATCATGCAGTGTGTTTGGAAGAACCCTGATTTCATTGAGGTGATCCCTCAGAGACCAGACAAAATTCTTTACCCTCCCGAGGAGAACCTGCATTGCTTTTAAGGGTTACCAGTTGATGCTATGGTGGTGGCGGCGGCCACGAGCAAGGACTTGGCTGAAGAAAGTCCCGCTGTCCATCCGCCCAACAGGGAGTTCCGGGTGGTGGACGGATTTGGGAAGCAAGTTTTTGCATCAGGGACCTTTGCTATACAGTCTCTGAACTATCTGGCACATTTTATGAGACTCCAGAGGGACTTTATCTCTGAACTCTCTGGGACACTCGCAGGACAGTTGTCTGAGTTCAAGGACAAAGTGGCCTCGCAGCTTGCAACCCTGGAATCGATATCCAACTCATCCATGAGGTTGCTTTCACATGCAACCAAAGGGGTAGCTAGAGCAGTGGGTTCAGGCATTGTCATGAGGCATCATGCCTGGATGCGCATTTGTGACCTCGCAGACCCATTCAAGCCTTCTTTTTTGAATGCTCCCATCGAAGCTTCATCCCTTTTTGGCTCCAAAGTGCTTACACCTGGCTAGCGTGTCTTTCAAGATGGAAAGACCCTGTCTGCCATAGGCCTATGGTTTTCCAGTCCTCAACGTACCTTCTCCAGGAGTCAGAGGAGTGGGAAAATGTGGCACAAAAAATCTCAGGGTCCTTTCCAAGCCGCACGCCATGATGATACCCCCAGGGGCAGAGGGGGTAACAATTCCGGAAGATGCCCCTATAGAGGCAGAGGGAGTCCTCGTAACCAAGGCTCCAAGGATTCCTTCTCCGGACAGCCTTACCAGTGTTCCTGAGTAGCAGCCTGATTGTTTACCTCTGGAAGCAGTCGAGGGTTGTTTCCCTCCACACCAAGCTGCCTGGCAATCTATTACCACCGATTGTTGGGTGCAGAGTATCATCACCAGAGGTTACACCATTCCCGTTTCTTGTCAACCAAACCTTCCAAGAAAACTTCCCAACATTCCACCCAGTCAAAGGGAAGAAGCAGCTTCATAGATAATAAAGCTGTCTCAAAAATGAATCACCCAACCAGTCCCACCAGACTAAAGCAGATCCAGATTTACTCAAGATTTTGGATCTCAGCAGCTTAAACAAATCTTGTCACCCAAACCAAATTCTGGATGGTCACGGTTCAGTCCATTCTCCCCTTTTTAAGAGAAGGTGATTGGATGTGCTCGATAGATCTCCAGGATGCATATTACCACATCAAGATGGACAAACACTCCAGCAGTCTACTTCAAATGAAAGATGAACAACACAGATGGAACATTATGGTAAGACATAATTTCTTTTTTCTGTTCTAAGGCATTTGGCACAGCACTTTAGCTTGAATAACTGGTTTCACATGGGGGTCCTTTACAGCTTTCTGGGGGGGGGTCAAGGAGTTTGTGGTGAGCTCATTCCAGAGTGGAAAAACTGATCAAACAACTTCTGTTATCTGACTGCCTGCAAGGTGTGGCTTAGGAAGGGTCTTTTAGCTTGCTGGTATAAAAATATTACCTTTTGTGATTTTTTGCTCATCTTGCTAGAAGTTCCATTGTGCCTGACTGACCGTGGTTATTAAATTGTCTGGAATTACAGAGCTGATATAAGTATATTTTTTGCACTTTATCTGACTGTTCAGTGTTTCTCATCAGTACTGCACTGATGTCCTTCATGGATGCATCTGCAGTCATAACAAGTGGGTTGTCCTGTCGTCAGGCAGCCCTGCAGTCGGCCGGATTCCAAAGTCCGGGTCCGGCCTCAGTGATGTCCACCCCACCACCTCACATCACTCACTGCTGGTCTGTATAAAAGCATCGCCATTTTCCGCCATTTTTCTTGCTCTCTTGCCGCTCCTTTTTATTTATTTGCTTGACTGAATTATTTACTTTTCTGTGTCTGCATTTATATATTTGCTGACCTGTGGTTGAATTTTTGATCTGAATTAGTTAACTTCATTTGGTCATCAACCTGTGGGTATCTGATCCGACCTGGATCCGAGCCGGCAGCTTTCCAAGCTAGAGATCCCAGCTCCATGATCCTCCACCTTACATATAATACCCTGCAACCTCCTTCCAATCCTCAGATCTCGTTTGTGGCGGCTTGGTCAAGCACGAGTTTTTGAGCTCTCTAATAGTTTGTGTGTGTGGTTAGTTTAGATTAAATCCCTTAGCTTTACTCCCTTGTTCCCTCATAGTTTAACTCCTAGTAGGCCCTTCTTTTCCCATAGATGTTTGTGTGGGGTGTGTGTGTGTGTCTTTATCTAAGAATCATGGCCGAGGCCCCAAAGGCCATCTTTTCTAAGTGCACTGAGTGTGGCCATAAGCTTTCCCCAGCGGATGGCCACACTCGGTGCGTCCTCGGCCTGGAGGTACCTCATCTGACCTCAGGCTGCCAGATTTGCGCAGCCTTTAACCCCGGGCCCTGAGGGATAGGAGGAATAAGCTGATTCTGGCGGGTCTCCTACCTGCAGAATCGACTTCTTCCTCCTCTCCCTCGGTGGCTACAGCCGCGGCTGCTCAGTCTGCTTTCCCCCCTCCCCTGGCTGGGACTCAACCTCCCACCTCTTCTCTTGGAGAGAGGGAATCTAACAAAGATAAGAGAGAGAGGAAAGTGAGAGAGAGAAGGGAGAGTGGCACAGAAGCCACAAGCGGCGGGCCGACTCAGATCCCTCAGTCCCGCCTGCCAAAGTGCTCTCGTCGCCCCAGAAGATCTCTGGGCCTTCCTCCCCTTGGCTCCATTCTCCACGCTTCTCCCCAGAGCCGGAGGAGGAGGTCCGGCCAGCTTCAAGGTCATCATGGCAGCCCTCCCGGCCAGTTTCGGCAGCCTCTTCAAGGTCAATCCGTAGCCTGTCAGACGCTGATATGGACCGGATGATGCGTTGCTTTCTCCAAACCCAACTGCAGATGGGAGTGTTGCTGCCTCCGGGGGGGGGGGAGTTCAGCCTCACTTTTTGCCCCGATAGCTCCTTCTTCGACCCACTATCGGGTTTCGGATCCGAGGAGTCTCGGAGGCAGGGAGTCTGTGCCGATGGTTATCACTACTTCAACGCCAGCCATGCCCTTGAGTTTGTCGGATCCCTTTTCGGATCCGAGCTCTTGGGGCTGAGAGCCGTGCATTGGATCCGGGGGCGCCAGTGTGTCTTCGGCTCAGTTTCAGTTGGAGCACACTTCCCTCTCAGGTCCGAGCGCTTCAGCTCCAATGCCGATCCTGGGCCAGATCAGAGGGTGTTAACCACGCAGCCCAGAGAGATTGGTTCACCTTCAGCTTTCAGCGTGGTGGAGAAGGTTCTCTCGAGAGGTTTGAGACCCCCTACTCTTTCTTCAGGATCCGCCCCCACTCTCTTGCAGCTGGGCTTTGTCTTCCATCGTCCAGTCCCAGGTACAGCCTGCGTTGATACCCCAGCCCATTCCACTGGCGGAACATGACCCTGTTGGTGAGCCCTCCTCGTACAGCCCCACTGAGGAGGTCCCTCACAAATGTAAGTGTAAGAGGAGGCACTTTGGACTCCCTTGAGTCCCTCACGGAGGACACCGATTTGGAGCAAGGGGAAGGTTCACCCAGGTCACCCCCGAAGACGTCTCCTTTGGAGACATTATGGAAATGCTTCGCCAAAAGGGGGGTGGTCAGCCCAAAAACATTCTTCGGACGAGTTGGTATTCCTGGAGGCGTTCGCAGGCCTATCTACCTCTTGGGTGTCCCCTCTGGCTCGACCCCCTGGTTGGCCTCATCATTACCAGGGCGTGGAAGGAACCGGACACTGTAGAGCCAATCCTCAGGAGGCCAGATAGGATTCTTAGTCCCCCTGCGGATAGGACGGCTTGGAGTAAGGGTTCCCTGGTAGATGCCATGGTAGCGGCAGCCACCAAGAAGGAACTTGCTCAGGATAGTTCTTCGGTCCATCCCCCTGATAAGGAGTCTCGGACGATGGATCATATCGGGAAGCGGATGTTTGCTTCAGCTACCTTTTCCATAAGGGTGCTGAATTATTTGCCCCATGTAGTTAGACTTCAGCGGGATCTGGGATCTGGTGAAAGAATACGCTGAGTCTCCCCCTGAGTCCATGTCAGCCGAGGACAAACGGACATTCTCAGTTCGCATGTTCACTCTGAAATCTGTATCAAACACATCCATGCGGCTACTCTCCCATGCCACGGAAAGAGCCGCTAGAGCCAGCGGGTCCGACATCGCCTTAAGGTGTCACGCCTGGCTCCGGTTTTGTGACTTTTCGGAACCTTTCAAGGCGTCCTTCGCAAACGCACCCTTCGGTTCTACCCTGTTCGGGAAGACCGTCTGCGACACATTGGTTCAGAGCGAGAAAGATGGGAAGACGCCGTCTGCCATCGGAATTCGCTTCTCGATTCCTCAAAGGTCCTTTTCCAAGAACCAGAGAGGACAAAAGAAGATGTGGTTCCAGAAGTCTCAGCAGTCCCTTTACGCTCCAGACCCTTCGTCCTTCAGAGGCAGGGGGGACAAGGTGGACGCTGGCCCAGAGGCAGAGGGGGCCAAAAAATGTTGGGTCTTTGGAACCTTTTTTCTGACCGACCCACGCAGCAGCCCTGAAGGGTTGCCCGACTGCTCCTCTCTGGAGGCAGTCGGGGGGGTGGTTTTCGAAGCACCTGGCTCAGTGGGAGTCCATCACAACAGATCGCCGGGTGCTTCGAGTAATATCCAGAGGTTACTCAATCTCTTTCATAACCAACCTCCTCAGTCGAGGTACCTCCCCGATGTACCACCCAGTCAGAGGGAGGCTGCAGCTTTATAGATAAAAAAGCTGCTAGAAAAAAGAGCCATCCAGCACGTCCCCCCAGGCCAGTCCGGATTAGGCAATTACTCCAGGTTCTTTTTGGTGCCAAAGAAGACAGGGGACTTGAGGCCGATTCTTGACCTTTCAACCATGAACCTCTTCATTGCCAAGGAGAAATTCCGGATGGTCATGCTTCAATCCATCCTACCCCTTTTGCAGGAGAAGGACTGGATATGCTCTCAGGGACAGATGATCCAGGAGGTTCCTCCGCTTTCGGCTAGGGGCCAGTCATTACCAGTTCAGGGTCCTACCCTCCGGTCTCACCACAGCCCCCAGGGTGTTCACCAAGGTCATGGCAGTGGTAGCGGCCCACCTGAGACTTCAGGGAATACAGGTTTTTCGTTACCTAGACAACTGGCTCCTTACTGCCCCCACCAGGCATCTACTCTACTTAGCCAGGGATTGCTTCCTACTATTAGCATCCCAATTTGGGATCACCATAAACTTCAAGAAGTCATCCCTTCAACTAGTTCAATTCTTGGAGTTCATAGAGGCTAGAATAGACACGCTTCAGACCAAGGCCTTCTTGACATCAGACAGACTTCGCAGTTTGACCGTACACGTTCTAGCCCTCCTTCAGTCACCTGCCCTGTCAGCAGAGTTGGTCCTGAGAGCTTTAGGGTCCATGGCAGCAGCAATCAATCTCACTCTCTTAGCTCGCTTGCACATGAGGTTTCTCCAGTGGACTTTGCAGGTTCAGTGGTCCATCCTTCACCACCCATTGGACTTACCGATTCCTATCAGCAGAGTTTGCAGAAATTCCCTCATGTGGTGGCTCCAATCTCAAGAGCTTCGTGAAGGACGACCGTTTGTTATGCCGCAACCCCAAGCCACGGTGACCACGGATGCTTCCCACCTTGGGTGGGGGGGCATTACGCTGGCAGAACTGTCCAAGGTACATGGACTCAGACAGAGACCATTCTGCATATAAATATACTGTAGATGAGGGTGGTCCTTCAAGCGTTGCAAGCCTTTCACACCTTTGTCCCTCCAGAGACTATTGCAATTCAGTCAGACAACATGTCAGTGGTCTGGTATAACAACAAACAGGGGGGAACCAGGTCTTACCCTCTTTGCCGAGAGGCCATGAGACTTTGGGATTGGACTATATCCACCAACCGTTTTCTGTTAGCAACGCACATTCCAGGTCGGTCCAACATCCTAGTGGACAAACTGAGTCGAACTATCCTCTTTCCCTACGAGTGGTCTCTGAATCCTTTTGTAGCGAAACAGATCTTCCGCAAGTGGGGTCAGCCTTGCTGCGATCTCTTCACGTTGCCTTCCAACGCGAAGTGCATAGAGTTTTTCGCTGTAATCCCTCCTCCGGGGGAAGCCCCTAGAGATGCTGTAGTCCATGCTTGGCCACCCGGTCTTCTTTATGCTTATCCTCCTCTTCCGTTGATGGCAAAATTCTTACAGAAAGCTCGTCGGTTGGGGAAAAAGATTATCCTCATAGCTCCATTTTGGCCTCGTCAAGCCTGGATGTCCTTCATGGATGCATCTGCAGTCATAACAACTGGGTTGTCCTGTCGTCAGGCAGCCCTTCAGTCGGCCGGATTCCAAAGTCCGGGTCCGGCTTCGGCTGATGTCGCACTTCACCCGACGTCATCTCTGTTGGACTTCGGGTATAAAAGCATCAGCCGACGCCATTTTCTTCAGTCTTTCTTGCGCGTGGCAAGCAGAAGCTGTTCGCAAGTGCCGGTCGGTCGGATCCAGAGATTACTTCTACCGAATACTACTCAAGACTTCTAAAGCTAAGTACCCGTTGGGGACTCTTTCTTGCCTCAGCCGATGTCAGAAAAAGTTAATAATTGTTTAACCTGTGGGAAACAAATACCTCATAAAGATTTCCACTCTTACTGCCTGCCTTGCTTAGGCCCAGCCCACGACGTAGCAGCCTGTTTGTCCTGTGCTTCTTTCAACCGATAACGCTTAGACGCCGGTCGGAGTTTGCAGAACAGTTTTTCGGTTCTGATTTTGCGTACATTATGCCGCCGGATCCTCCGACTACGCATTCTGCCAAAAACGCAAAGAAAAGACCGACACTCGGGTCCGGTTTCGGCGAAACCATGGTTAAGCAAATCAAGGAAGTGTCTCGGTTTCGCCGAAACCGAGAAAACTGATCAAAATACAGCTGAATCTATCTCTACAACTGAGGTCCCTGCTAACACTCTTGAATCGGCCTCAGAAATTTTACCCACTACGGTGCTTACCACTGACTTATCAGACACTATTCCCTTGGATGTCTCTACCCCAGCACGTGGTGCTGCTAGGCCTCCAGCAGCCATGTCCATTAAGGCCTTCGCCAGGGCTAAAGCAGCCAAGACTACTAAAACAGTGCCTGTTAAACCCCCTCAACCAGGCCCTCTTCCAGTTCCCAAATGCTTACTTTGGCAGAAGATTTAATTTCATTAATTAGAGGATCTCAATCTCACCCAGACAGGGCCTCTCAGCCCCCAGAGAAGAGACCTAGGGCAGAGCCCCATGAGCCAGTGTCCTCTGATGATTCTGCTGATGAATCAGACATAACTGACCAGCCAGAGGCTCCTTTCTCCAATTTTGAAGATTCTGATGCTGAAGAATCCATTCCAGCTGCTTCCCCACCAGAAGAATTCTCCTTTGGGGAAACCTTGCATGCCATGAGAACAGTTCCAATGGCAGCAACAGGATTTTTCAGACTCCAGGAAAAGACTTAGGACCTTTTTGCACCTTCCACAACACAGGCCCTTAGCTATACCTCCTGTTCTCTCTGTGGTGGATGATGCTTTCAATGATGTCTGCTCCGCTCCAGATTCTTTACCCCCAGTCCCTGCCAAACCAGACAGATTTTACAGGGTGCCAGATACTCATCACCACCTTTACAAGGCCCCTCTTGCAGACCCGAAACTATTTCCCAGGGTCCCAAGGCAGTAGCGACCATAGCTAAAAACCCTGTTCCTTCTGAAAGGGAAGCAAGGTCATTAGACAGATGGGGTAAAAAGGTTTACACTTCAGCCACTCTCTCAGCTAGAGCTTTAAACTGTCAGTTTCACATGATACAATACCAAGAGTTTATGCTTGAACAGTTAACTAAAAAGCTAACCACTGATGAATCTCTTGATAAGAAATATGTATTAGAAATGGTAAATAGCATACAGCAAGTTAGTAACCATTCTTTACAATGTGGCTATGATGCACTGGAGGCTTCATTTAGATCAGCCATGACTGGCACTGTAATTAGAAGGCATGCATGGCTAAAGGAGCAAGCTTTACCGGATCATGTTAAATCTAAATTGCTAGATGCTCCTATGGATAAAACAAGTTTGTTTGGTACACCTGCCCAGCAGGTTATGAAGAAAATGGAAGAAAAGGCGAAATCAGTCCAGACAGTTAAAGATTTCTTGCAGGTTCAACCCCCAAGGTTTAGCAGGAACTGGCCTGCCAAAAATTGGTCCTTTCCTTACTCCACAAGACCTCAAAGGGGCAGGAATAGACGTTCCAGAGGCAGAAATCAATCCAGAGGAGGTGCCTACAGAGGACGACAGTGGCAAGGTAACAACAGAGGCACAGACTCCACACCTGCCACTACATCAACACAGCCACAGTGACTTAATCCTAAACCCGCCTACCAGGGAACAAACAGCAGCTCCTCTAGGTGGAAAGCTAACTTTATTTTCAAAAAACTGGCACCACATAACAAAGGACAAGTGGATTTTACGAACCATAGATCAAGGTTACCGGTTCCACTTCCACACTTTACCAGACAAAAGAGGAATGCCAAATCTACCTCCAAATCAAAAGACAGAGGCTCTACAACAGATAATGGAGTTAGCAAACATGAGAGCTGTGGAGAAAGTGCCAACAGCAGAGCAAGGAAAGGGGTTCTACTCCAGACTATTCCTAGTTCCAAGAAAGGAAAAATGTTGGAGACCAATTCTAGACCTGTCCACCCTGAATACTTACATCATTGTCCCAAAATTCAAAATGCTGACCCTACAGCAACTTCTTCCCATGCTGGGCAAGGAGTGTTGGCTGGTAACTCTAGATCTCAAGGAGGCATACCTGCACGTCCCCATTCGACCAATCTGCAGAAGATACCTCAGATTTCTTGCAGGATCAGAGCACTATCAATTCTCAGCATTGCCCTTTGGCTTATCTACTGCCCAGAGTATTCACAAAATGCCTGGCATCAGTAATCGCCCATTGCAGACTACAGGGAATTCAAATTTATCCATACCTGGGCGACTGCCTGATACAAGGAGACAACAAAAGCAAGCTGACAACAGATTTACAAAGGGTCATTTACTTGCTTCAAGCACTGGGATACACAGTCAATTTACAAAAGTCAAGACTGATACCATCCCAGACAAGGACTTTCCTGGGAGCGGAATTGGACACAGTAAGACAAATGGCATTCCTAACTACAGAAAAACAAAAAGAACTCCCTCTTTACTTCTTGGCACTAACAAAACTGAACAAGTTAACAGCAAGAAAGGTACTGCAGGCCTTGGGTTTCATGGCATCATGCATAATCCTGGTTCCATTTGCCAGACTACATATGAGAAAACTACAGTGGTACCTAAAGAATTTATGGTCCCAACACAGACACAGCCTAGAAACAGAAATCCTACTAATACCATGCTTAAAACAGGAGTTCCTATGGTGGGCTCAGGCATGCCACTCAAACCCAGGCCTGCCCTTTCGCAAGGGTCAAGCAAGCCAGACCATCACAACAGATGCTTCAGACCTAGGATGGGGGGCGCATATGCTGGACAAATGCGTACAAGGATTGTGGACACAGGACCAACTTCACCTGCACATCAACCTAAAAGAAATGCTGGCAGTAAAACTGGCAATCCAAAAGTTCAGACCATTTCTCAAGGAGGACCACTTGATGATAAGGACAGACAACACCACAGTCATGTGGTACATCAACAAACAGGAGGCACTCATTCTTACCCCCTATGCAGAATGACTTTGGAGCTGTGGACCCTGGCACTCAGCTACAACATCCAGTTACAGGCGATATTTGTGCCAGGAAAAGAAAACTCTCTAGCAGATATGTTAAGCAGGACCACATCGGATGCCCACGAATGGCAGCTGCACCTGGATATCTTCAAGACCATCTCGAAGAAATGGGGAATGCCTCAGATAGATCTATTCGCATCACCTCTCAATCACCAGCTCAAAAAATTCTGCACAAGGACATTCCACCCACTAGCATGGAAAGTGGACTCACTCTCCTTCAGCTGGAAAGGCCTAACAGCATATGCATTCCCACCTCTTCCCTTGATACACAAAGTACTACTAAAAGTCAAGGAGGAACGCCCAAGGATAATCCTGATAGCTCCAAACTGGCCAAGACAGCATTGGTACCCACTACTGAGGAGCATGTCTCGGAACAATATGTGGCCAATTCCCCTGATGCCTTTGATGCTAACTCAGAACAACTTCAGCACCATGCATCCAAACCTAAAACGCTGCAACTGACTGCATGGAACATCACATAGCAGCTGCTAATACAGAACTTTCACAAAGAGTTAAAGACATTATTCTTGAAGCACGCAGGCCTTCAACTAGAAGGAATTATGCTGGGAAATGGAAAAGGTTTGTCATTTGGAGTTCTGAAAGAGGAAAAGATGTATCAAACATAGATATGCCTAACATTCTGGAGTATCTGGCCGAACTACTTCATTCAGGCCTGTCCTACTCCACCATCAAGATTCATGCATCAGCTATTTCAGCAGAATACAGCTTTGATCCACCTGTTTTTCCACACCCTTTGCTCAGGCAGTTCCTCAGAGGAATCAAGAATGTAAAACCTCCAAGGAAACCACCATTGCCAGCTTGGGACTTGAACTTTGTGCTAGAAAAATTGACACTATCACCTTTTGAACCAGCAGCAACAGCAGACCTACAACACCTGTCATGGAAAACTGCTTTCCTACTGGCAATTACTTCAGCAAGGAGGGTTTCAGAACTACAGGCCTTAATGGCAGTGCAACCCTTTCTAATCTTCCACCAAGATAGAGTGTCCATGAGGACTAATCCTACATTTATGCCTAAGGTGGTATCCAGAGTGTCTTTAAACCAGGCAATCCACCTGCCTACCTTCTTTCCCAACCCACAAAACAAAGGGGAAAGAATACTGCATACCTTGGATGTACATAGACAGCTACGCTACTACTTGGACAGAACAAAAATAGCAGAAAGACTGACCAACTTTTCGTAGCCTATGCAACAGGAAGGGAAGGAAAAGCTATTTCCAAACAGACAATCTCCAAATGGATAGGAAATTGCATACGATTCTGTTACTCCTTCCATGGAAAGCCAATTCCACAGAACATAAGACCTCATTCTACAAGGGCAACAGCCACTACCACAGCCTTCTTACGAGGAGTGGCTACCAAAGACATTATTGAGGCGGCTACTTGGACCTCCGTGCATACATTTGCCAAGCATTATAATTTACCTCTATATTCCAGATCCCGAGCAGGGTTTGCCACTGCTGTTCTGCAAGGGATCCTAAACACACCATAATTTACTTTTATCCTCCTCGCCTAGTTGGCTATGGTATTCTACCCAGTTGTTATGACTGCAGATGCATCCATGAAGGACATAGTACAGTTTTGTACCTACCATAAATGTAGATGTCCGAATTGGATAGCATCTGCAGTCAGGATTACCCTCCCTCCTTCCCCTCTGTGGTACTCCTAGGGTGTTTACCCTTCTAATAGCTAGCTAGTGGGGGGATTTCTTTCATGGTGTATTTGTTTGTATTTATGTACATACATGCTTATTTTTGTGTTTACCTCTATCTTTTGGAGACATTGGCATCTATCCAAAATTTTTAGCCTTCTATAGGGCTTCTGGCATCTGGGGCAAGAAACACTGAAGAAAATGGCGTCGGCTGATGCTTTTATACCCGAAGTCCAACAGAGATGACGTCGGGTGAAGTGCGACATCAGCCGAAGCCGGACCGGACTTTGGAATCCGGCCGACTGAAGGGCTGCCTGACGACAGGACAACCCAGTTGTTATGACTGCAGATGCTATCCAATTCGGACATCTACATTTATGGTAGGTACAAAACTGTACTTTCTCGTGTCTACGGTCTCATCTTATAGCTCCTCTCTCGATCTTGGATCCCATCCCAGATCTGATATCCCATCCTTCGGGATTGGAACCCCCCGAATCTGGTCGATCTCCAGCTCTCAGCTTGGCTGATCCAGTTCCATTAGTTGCTAGGATTCCCGGTATCTCGTCCGCAGTTAAATCTATCCTGGTTAGCGGCGCATAAGCCTTCTACCAGGAAGGTTTACAATAGTAAATGGAAGTGGTTTTCCATTTGGGCGTCTCATAGGAATTTAGACCCTTTCACTGCTCCCATCCTAGCAGTGCTCGATTTTTTTATCTCATATTTTTCAGCAAGGGGCCAGTTCTTGTACTGTAAAGGTTCAAATGGCTGCCATCTCCCATTTTCACATCGGAGACCATCTCAATCCGCTTGCTTCCAACAAGATTTGTAAGACCTTTCTGAAAGGTACGTTTCTCTTGAGACCTCCTATTAGGGACTGCGGCCCCTGCATGGGATCTAACTTTGGTCCCTCAGGCTCTGCCTGGACCACCTTTTGAACCTGCAGCTTCTGTTAATTTGAAATTCTTGTCCTGAAAATCTGCCTTTTTGGTTGCTATTACCTCAGCTAGGAGGGTGTCTGAGCTTCAGGCCCTCTGTGTTAAGCCCCCTTATCTTGTATTCCATAAGGACAGGGTCTCTCTCAGGACTAACCCATCTTTTCTACCGAAAGTAGCCTCCGAGGCGAACATCAATCAGTCCATTAATCTCCCAGTTTTTTCCAATTAAAA